>NC_063272.1:5928363-6083363 GCF_910591885.1 Bombus terrestris
ACAAAAAATTTTACGCGAAACTAGGAATGCAATTTACTCTTCTAGTCAATCAAAAAAAGCGCGATCCGCCAATTGTTTCGAGTTTGAGCGTGTTATCGATCGCGCCACGAGGAACATCGCAAATTTTTCGAATTTCCAATGTTCGCTCTGTCGAAAATTGCGAACGTGACAGATTTTAACACTTCGTTGATATCGTTATATCGAATCACTGAATTGTAGATTAACTATAAATCAAATGGACTGAATTACGTGTAACTTCTGAGTATTTTATTTTAATTTGGACCCTGTGCTATGTGCGTTAACTACTAGCACGCGTAAGATATACAGGTGTTATGTTCTATCTGCGCATATCATCGCACAATGGAATACCTCATGAGACGAAAAAGACATCAGACAAATGTTATAAAAGTTGTTTAACGCAGACGAGACAAAGTATAGGTGTTTTCGCATTCTTCCCAAGCATACAGTTTCAAAAATATATATAAGAAACTTTGTATTCGGACTTCCAAAGTTAAAATTACCAATAACTAAAGTGTATACATAACTTGCATCAAAGAAATCAATCACGAAAGTGTCATGAAAGAAGAGAAAGAAACTTTTATCCATACATCTTCTCTTACATTACTCAAATCTGTAAAAACGTTGTATCGTTGTAAACCCACAAAGTTTCTATGAAAAATTTCGTCTTAGTTATTTTGACCACTTTCATAGAGTTCGTGTTAACAGCTACTTGAAATTGTGAATACAAATATCGATAACCTGGAAAACACGGTCATTTTTCAATGTTGTTTTCTCGAAACCATTTTCATTTATCTTTCGTTTGAATTTTGTGCATCTTAAAACCTTAACCTCTTAAAATCTGATTAAATACCTACAGAAAATACCTGTAACTAAAATATTCTCGACAAACGTACATCTGTCTAAAATTCTTCTTTTGTTTTTCTTTCCAAATTTGTGCATGTTACAATGAACCACGGACAAAAATAATTGTACGCGTACAAAATGCCTAAGTTCTTTAAGTACAAACGGTTCGAAGAAACGCGTCTAATAGTAGAAAACTCCCTTAAACGCAGGAAAATAATAACAACGTGACGAGCGTCAGGTGGGAGTTTCTCGGTCTGACAAAGGGTAAATACCTTTATAAACCACGAAAACTTGCGAATCAAGGTTTTGTACAGCGCCTGTCGGTCTCCAAAGCGGTTTCGACCACGTTTCGCCTCTCGATTCGTTGGCTCGTTCTTTTTTTGCTCGCCTTTCCTACGAAAAGTGGAGCGAACACTGGATGACCTTCACGTACGGATCGTATGAACCCACGTTGCGAGACGTCTCGTAAGATTTTAAAAGGGGTTCCTCGTGTAGCCGCGTAAATATCAATTATTTCAACCCTCCGGGAGCATCGTAACGGTGAAACAAAATTTCTATCTATTATGGAACGGAGCAGTTCCCTGTATGAAGATGGATTAGGACTGCTCCATCTGACCAACGAGGGTTGTTTTTTTGTGAGTGTTTTTTATTCGTTCGAAACTGTAGACACGTACTACGGGTCCTGGCGCGATCGGCCTCCTATCGATTCCATTGCTTCGTTCGATATTAATCGGAAAATGAGTCGAGTTGAAAGTGGTTTTTGCTACTGAAAAAGTTGCTTCGTGATATCGCGAACGTGATGTGTGCATTCGAACCTGTTTTCGAAAGGAAAGCCAAGGGACGAGTTTGACTTGAATTTCTCGATCGATCGGAAAATTATTTAACGATGAAATTTGAAATGTCATGGATATTAAATGATAATATCGTAAATAATTGTACAGTGTTATACAACGTGCTATGTAAATTTTGTAATATGTTCTTTTATTAATATTTTTATTAAACGATGTTAAATGTGATAAACTAAAGTGAATTTATCATTTCTATATCATAGGATTTTGCATAATGTGTTATGTAAACGATTATTACAAAATTCTTTCTCGTGATTTTTAAATTGCATTCTACACCTATGTCGGTATTACGTGTATTACGTGAAAATGTGTGTCGACTCAGCACAGCAGATAACCTTCGGATAACATAATATTTGAATAATACAAATACAATTTGTATAAATAACAATTTGTATGGTTAACAATTATTTGTATAAAAAACAAATAATATATTTTTGACGACGTGGTAAAAAATTGTGTCACCTATCATATGACATCATACGACATTGCAATTGCAGGATATTTATGGTTTTTTCGTAAGAGTACATATTATGCTTTGCTGTTAACGCTACGAGATCACTAGACCCTAATTCAGAATTATGCGTTTAATCTCAGGGGTTTACCTCTGAATTTACCCGAGCGTATTTCGTCCAAAAGATACAGTGAACGTGTTATGGTAAGTAAATCGTCACACGGTAGATATAGATATAAAAACACCGAGGGAGTGGTTTTATTAAGAAACATGTACTTCCATTTCATAGATTAGAATTTTTGTAGAAGCAGTAGTATACTATGCAAATGCAAGTATACTATGTACAGCTAAAGATGTAGATCTGTAGCACTATCACGGAACAAATCGACAATCTGAATCAAGGAACATTTAATTAAGCTCAATTTAAAAGGAGGGAACGTCTGTCAAATTGCTTTAACGATCATTTAAATACAGCACGGAAAACCGTTGAATTATTTTCTATATTTGTAATAGTTTATTTAAATGCACATTAACTAATAGCAAGTAATTACAATAAAGTAGTAATTATAACGAACTTCTCTAATTACCATATGCATCATATTATATGCGTGATACGAGTTTTTCAACAAATTACTGAGAAGGTTGAAACTCATAACTCTATGTGATATTATTGGAAAACTGGATAGAGAAAATTCCACGTACATTGCCATTTAAAAAAGAACGATGGTCGTAGAACTGATCTTTTTATTTAAAAAAATATATGCTGGTGAAAAAATTGTAGCGTAAATTATCATTTTTATACAAACAGGAACAACTAAAATATCCACAGAAATAACGAACTTCGAAGTGATTTTCCTCCAATAAATTATTGGGAACAATACCCAAACCTAATTTCAAAGTATAAATGTGAGAAGCAGACATCATTAACGTACGTAACATGCTTTTGTATCTAAAATTTTCAGGTAGATAATGGACCTTAAAAAATAATAATAAAATATTTTTAAAGGGAGTTTGCGAGGTAAATGAAAGGGCAAGTAACCTAGATATTATTCGAAACTCATCTTTACACTCGCTGTCATGAATAAGCCTTTCGTTTCAGGAAAAATGTCGATGGTACGCTTGGCCCGTGGAATAATGCTAGAAAAAAAAAGGGAGAAAACGTTCTCAGACGATCTGTGTACACGTTTCAACGCGAATGAATTGTTCTAGGGACAAAACACAGTACACTCATTCTTTTAATCGCTCATACGTCGTACACGCAGCCGCTTCGGAATATTGCTCTTCAACTTTCTAAATATTTGTTACCAGCTACTGAATTCATATTCTCGTTTGTTTTTTCTCTCCTTCCCATGATCCGGTATAGTTACATACACATGTTTGAAATCGAACATGCACGTACCAAAAACGAAATAAACGCGACCAGTCTATCAAAATACAAAATTTCAACTATCATGAAGAAAAAAGAAATATACGTTTACACGAGTTTTGGCATTTAGACGAAAGTTCCTTGAATTTTATTGGATAATACTTTATTGGCTACCGTCGTAAACTTTAGATGATGCGTAATATTTAAATGATAGCTGCATCCCCCCCCCTCAAAAAACATGTTATAGCGTAAATTTTATTCTATCATATGATTTTGATTTGTGACATCGATAAGGATCTCTCAAGGGAATTTGATCTGGAAGGATACGATCCTTCTGTATTATAAAGGAGGAACAAATGCATCGAGGAAAATTCTGTACGTTTTATCGTATTTCCTGTGTTTGCTATATTTGCTATTTCTCTAACTAATTTGTATAATGTGAGAAACCACGCGTACTAACAACGATTCTTGTCATTGATATTTCTTCGAACTTACAAGAACTCGAGTAAATTAAAGATGATCCAAAGAACATAATAGTATATGTATCAAGCGTAATGTTTAAAAAATGTGGATCCTTGTAAATTTTCAACAAAAGCACAAACTCTTCTTTTCCTCCAAATGCTAAATATCTACGGTGATAAAATCAACGATCGTGCAGCCCACCGCGGAAACAAGACGAAACGATGCTTCCACCGAAATAAAACGCGAGACAATGAAAACTCAGCTCATCCATAACTCATCGTGGAACGTTCCACGCTTCTTTTTCTACGTGGACGCGATCGATGGCGTTTACAACCGAACAGAACAAACGCACGAAGAAAGATAATAAAGTTGGACAGTTTTGTTAACGACAGACATCTGTGTATAATAGAGAGCACGCATCGAGAAGCGCGAAACGCTTCCATCGCGTCAATCGTTTCCGCAAGAATGAAATTTCAAAGACCAGTTCCCGCTGTTTCCACGAATAAAACAAGTTGAATGCAATGAAAAAAGAAAATATACAAATATAAAGAAGAAGCGAGAAAGAAGAAAAGAACAGAGAAAAAGAGAAAAACCTGCCAATTATATCCTCAGCGATCGAGGACGTCGGTAGAGACGCCATTATTTGTTTAAAACTACTGCGCGGCTACGGTCCAGATCGATATCTCGCACAATATCTGAGACTTTCATTGTACTGAAAATTGCGGTCGTTTCCCTGAATTTTCGACGTTTCCCTATTTAGCCATGCTTTGCCTTGGTACACGCGCGACTCTGCACACGGCCGTTATTCTACGCTCGCCTCCCAGATCGAGCGGTTCGCAAATTAGCACGAAAATAACGAAGGGCGCAGAAGGACGTCTGGGAAGCGTTCGCGCCATGGAATTCGACAAGTTTTTCATGAAAATCCGTGACTCAGGGATTTTTCTTAATTGGCCCCTGACGACGACGATCGATATTATGCCGGTCACGCGACCGGAGATGAAAGGTGATTAAATATTCAGAGGGACTCGCTATTCTACGAATTTCTTTCTAATTTCATTATTTAAACAATCGACGAGGATTTCGTAAGCGGAATTTTGTTTCTTTATGAAGAGAGAGATTGTTGTTGATTGGAGTGTCTCTAACTTCGATCTAAACGCTTGGAAATAGATGGTTTCTTGTAAATAAAATTTTAACGCGGTTTGGAGAATTAAGGTTTTTTTATTGTTTGGGCGAGGCTTCGGTACGACAGCAAATAAAAGAAATTAAATGGAAAGTAATTAAATATCTGAGAACACGTAATCTTTCATAGCTATCTTTTATCTGTTTAAATGAAAACTATGGTCCAATGATAAGGAAGATTAATAGAAGGATAGTTAAATATTTTGAGAACAAGCCATTTCTCAATATTATATTTCACCCGTTAAAGATAAATTCTGATACACTAGGAGATAAGGAAACCACAGTGCAACCGAAATGTTGAAGAGATATTCGAAGAATTTTAAACTGTTTCACTATGGAAATTAGTTGGATAAATTTACCCGAGAGTAAAGTAGGTCCTTTAGGTCAAAATAAAAACGCCATTGTAACTGCTTAGAGACATTATTTTCTGATGCCAAGTATTCGTTGTTTCGGGCGAAATTCTTCCCCGCTCGTACCTATAGTACAATTCTGCAACTTGGCAGTTCTGAATTCTCCAAAAATAAAATTTTATACGCATAATAAAACTCTGTAGATTTTCTTATTGGTTCTACAGTACAATTCTTGTCGTCAATGTCCGCTTCTTTTAAATTAAAGTGAAATTCTTGTCGTGGATTTTCTCTCGTTTCACCTGCTCTAGGAAATTTTATACTTTACAAAAATCCTCCAAAAGATAAAAATTTGTACGTACGCTTGGTAGAAAATGAAGCCGCACGTAATAAAATTTCGTAGGTTTTTCATTAACTCTAGCAGAAAATTCTTGTCCAGAACTCTCGTGTATACACATAGAACGCATCGTGTTCTACAAAAATTTTAGATTTCATAAATATTCTTCAAAAATAAAATTTTGCGCACACAGGCAGATCATAACAAAGCTTCGTACCTTTCATTGCATGTTCAAAATCATTCTACTGGGTACTTTCTATATAACAGAATTTCCGTGTAAGTTCCGTATCGTGTAATATAACGCGTTCCACATCGTATAACTCATCTGTAAATGTTCTCTATTTTCCACCAAAACATTGTATAAAAATTCCCTTCTATCTCAAGCAGGAAACGTTCGAACAAAGAGAACACTTGATTAACAATCAGAGAAAAACGAACTACCCGTGGTTATTTTTCCAAACGATGTATTTGCGCGCACAAGTTTATATTCGGTGAAAAATGACATAAAAGACATTTACAAGCCTAAAAGAAAGTCATTTAAATTCAATTACTTCTTTGTCGATGTAACGATTTGTATTGGCTCGTTGCCAATTTTTTTCTTTTTTTCGTCTCGGTCGCAACATACACGTGACAGAGCATTTTATTGCAAAAATCGTTCGATCGTTGATATGTCGCGCGATGGGAAAGGGACATCACGATAGAACAAAGCGAGCTAGTTTTTCCGATCGCAATCAACCGTACGACGTTCGAATTAGAAACGTACGATTGGTAGTTAGTCCAAGTCCCGATAGAACAAAGGGGAGCAAAGGCAGTTAAAGGGTAAAAAGGGCGCTATCACGAAACGTTCGACTATCTCAATATACATCACTCGATATACACCCTAACTGTTAGGACACCTATGGAAATCGAAATAAATTTAAAAAATGATTGAACAATGATTAAAAAGAATTATTAACTTGTTTTACGCGAAGACGGATTACAAAATATTATGATCAATAAACAGTTCATATTTCTGTAATAATTTTTGTAACGCTAGAGGTATACGTAACTATCATTTTTTTATCTCAAGTTGAAAATATTTCGCCACTTACCTTGATATTTCAATAATGATTAGTTTTTCCTCGTCGTTTAACGCGAGAATCCTTTTCGCCGAAAATTCTTTATCCCTTTCCGATAGAGGAAAAGTATTTGTTCGTTGGTTTATCCGATAAGGAACACACAGAATCTCAGGAAGAAGTTTTAACGATATTATTTTTGAAAAAAGCCATCAAGGCAACGTGACAGAATCTTTTCGCGAAACTTTCTCTTGAAACTAACTCGCTAAAGGACCTTCTTTGCTTCGGTACCTATCTGATAAAACAAAAATCAATTGTATTGATTCGTATCGATTGTTAGCCATCAGAGTGTTCAAACTTCTCAAATATAATCAGTAAAAAAGAAAGCCGTTAAAAATATTCAGATTAGTATGTATTTGAGAAAATAGAAATAATAGCACATAGCTAGAAGTTTGTAACGCATTATGTGTTAATCATTTTAAACATCATTGCAAAAACATTTTGAATACTTGCATATCGAGTTTCATCATAACGAACTAAAAGTTAATGTATGAACGAAGACGTCATCAAAGACACAAAAATTACCACGGTCAAGATTCTACAAAATATGGAAGATACTTTCTTTTCGAAATGATATATATAATATAACCACCCGGTTTTTAATGTATTGTGCAGACTGTGTGAAGAATTTGAATTAAAAATTCTTATTAAAAAAATATTCCCGATGGTCCATTCTCAGAGAAAAGTTTCCAAAGATCTTCAATCTCATTATCCGTGTTTTAATAAACGATTTTTGACGGAAGATTTGGAAACCCTTTTAACCTTCGAACTACTTAATTGGTATTGAGAAGGCGAAACTCGGGTCCAGAAGTAATTTCCCGCGGAAGAAACGGGAATTTTTTCCGTCGAAATTCCAGGACGCTGCGCGCTCAAGTCCAATGCGATTATGCGAAGATAAGAAGTAGCGGATTATTCGTTTGGAAAGTTCGAGCAGTTCTCCTGTTCGTGGATATTGACGACGCCCTTTAACCTTTCTCGGCCATCGTAAAACGTAGTCACGAATGCGTCTTTGTGCGTGTATACTGCCGCGTAAAATCGCGCATTATAGAGACGACAAGCGTGCACAATAGATCATTCTGAATGATTTTTATTCGTATAAAATTGACAAACACGATCGTAAATGTGGGACAAAGAGAAATTTATAGTTATTAATGAATAATTTTTTTAATAGCAATATAGACAGATAATTTGGTTTTATTCGTAAAACATTGACAAGTATAATAGGTAGTGAATATGGGCGCAACATTAACAAAAAAAGACAGAGATTCGAAACTCTTGGTGAATAATTCTTTTTATAATAATATAGTATCTGTGTGTGTAGGAAAGGAGGAGGCAAGGAGTTGAAACGATAGAATTTCTTGTTCCTGTCAGAGATTTCTTGGGAGATTTCACGTGTGCATGTTTTATTTGTTTTATACGTGCAGCACGGTGAAAGTTAAACGTAACCAGAGACAATTTACTTTCATACTTTAACCATCCTTGAAAGTTCACCTCGATCAACGATCACGAATGGACAGTAATCGTGCGACAAATAATAATGTACTAATAGCTTGGACAGTGCTTCGAGGTTCGTTAACGTTAATTATAAAGAATAGAAATTCAAAGATTTTTAAATCGTAGAATTTAAAAATATAAGAATTCAAAGACCCAGAAATGAAATAATTTTGATACTCGAGCATTAAAAAGTTTAACTCACGTGAATTTTTAATTCAAGAAATTATGATTTGATGATTATGATTCACGTTATAAACCCTCGAATTCTTGAATTATTATCCTTTTATACTTTTTCTTTTTACCAAATATGTTTAGTAACGTAAACTACCAAACTCTATATAAATTATATGCTATTTACAGGAAAAATATAATCATGCAATTTCATTAACTCACTTGAAGCGTTCGTCGTTCTGGATCGCGGCAGAGAGCCCTGACGAAATGTGGATCCAAATAGTCCGTCATAGTAGCCTATCTATAGACTACTCTGCGATCCTTTTTCCTACGTGCTTCTGTGTCCTGTTGGAGCACTTCTTCCTGGACATCGCCACCAAAATGGTCGCAACGTTCGATTCTCAAGGGTCCAATGACCTCTTTTAAGCCATTAAATAGACCGATCCTCTCGTGATAGTTTTACAATTAGCAAAATATTTCACTTCCATTTTCATTTTTCTTTCCACTGTATTTTTCTCTTTTTCCCTTTTTTTCTTTTTGTATCGATGAAAAATCTAATATACGTTCGGAACTACAGCTGCATTTAATCATGCGCGGCGTAATACGAGAAATTTTGATGCAGATTGAATCTTCTGTTTTCCAAAATCCATGATGATTTTTGTTGAATGTGCTGGTTCAAAGTGATGAATTCTGTAAGCATAAATAGGAGAAATATTAAAAAAGAACTAGAGTAACCATTTTGCGATAAGCAAATTACATTACATTTTAATAATTGTACGAATTCAAATACGAAATATCGTGATTATTAATGCTAAAACTACGTAAGGTATATAATGTGCATGATATTTTGTAAAAAATTGTATAAATTTACTGCTGTAAATTCCTCGATACTTGAATGACTTTTTTATAAAGTATACTTGCTTTTCACGTACCTTGCATTTCGATTTCTTTGGTACAAGCTTTATATTACAGCTGTCAGTATTTCTACAGCGTTAATATTTATTACTCGAGAATCATAAAAATTTTATTATCCTTACAGAGCATAAGACGATAAAAGCGAAATTTTCTACATAATTTACAGATGAACGACAGAAACTTCTATAAAAATAACAAACGATTCCATTGTCGACCTAAGACTCGTTAATCAATTCCCGTTACCATTCTTAAATTTATCTTCTCATTAAAGGTGAATCTCGGTTTATTTACCGAGAGCCTTTTCCTACTTTCTCTCTTCCACAAAGATCAATTAAGGTGCCCGGAATCGCCTCCTATTAATCTCCTCGCATTTAATTCAGGTTCTCTTTCACCGAACGCGACAAACTCGCTGTTCGACCAAGTCTCTAGCTCTATTGCGGCTAAATCAATCGGAGAAAATTATACTCTGTTGCATATTCAAATGGTTGAATATTCACGGTAACTCGAAACAGTGAATGAACGCACATCTCGAAGCCATCGAACGCAAACTTAGAAGTGAAGCGACTTGCAGCGTCGGTGCACCTTCGTTTCCGTCCCATCCAAACTAAACTAATCGTAATTCAAGCTTGTTTCCAAATGACGATGGAGATCAAACTTGAAACGCAAGCACCGAGGCATAGAATGCGTGTATGAAGGTCTCAAAGGTAAATCTCAAACGCCAAACGAACGTCGTTCACGACGAGAACCGATCGAGTCAAGAAACGATCGTTCGGAAGGAAAAGAAACAGGTACCGTTACGAATTATGAATGAAACGCGAAACAACGTTGCAGGATGAATTATAAACGCGACGGAAGTCGCTCGTTAAGGCATGCTGCACCTGCGGATAGATGCGGTGAAACGATAGGCGGCTAAACTGGAAATAGGCTCGTCGACCTTTTCGCGATCGAATCGTGAAGAATGGAACGGATTTGAGCTGCGAAAATGAAACGTTGTCAGAGGCATGGATATTTGACCGTATCGTGTCATCAAGAAGGTACTTCTTTGATCGAGAGTCGAAAGGCTTTTCTTTAGTTAGAGCACTGTGCAAGTTGTTTGAAAAAATTATGGCTAAACTTCAACTACGATTTGATAAATATAAATCCAAATATCACTCGCTTCGTAGTTATAAGACGTTTCATCGGTGCAGTGTATCGACCACTTAAGAAAGGAAACAACAACCGATCATACAGGTATTATCCTGTGTACAAACAGCAATCCTTTTTCGAGATGCTATTCTTCGTACGAATTGATCTCATTCTTGGCGTAAATTTGTCGACAATCTCGAAAATTACTCTTTAATATTCCAGCCTCTTTTGATCGTTGATATACGAGAAACACGTAGGTGTATACATTACAGGTCTTTAAACTCGATTTTCTCAATACGAAGCTTCTAATACAATTTTGATATTCTTGATTTTCATCCTCTTTCGTATGGCATAGAATCTACCTTGCTTTTACTTGTATCACGAATTTAGTACATGTACTTTACGAAACATGTGTATATATAATGTATGATTTACGTATGTGCATAAGCAAGTTTTAGTTATATCTTTTGTATATATCTATAGTTACATATAGTTAGCTATACATGTATAAGTTAGTCCCAATTCTGCGACAGTCATTGCCATACTTCTTCCAAAATGCAATTCGAGGATCGTACTCGTATCCTAACCAACGGTTGTGATAAAGTTTACACATCACAATCGAAACAGGAATTATTATTCCTGTGCGACGCAACAACGTGACTGCCAGTTGGAGAACAGATGGCGACTAACAAACGTCGAAAACGAATATAGGGAACGAGAAGCATCGATTTCTCGGTTTATTCTCCGACCTTGGTGTATGTAACGTCACGCGAGCCACATACCTAACAACCTTTGGATGGGAGGCCGTGCCAGAGACGCGGGTACCCACTGCCACAACCGACCAACCATGAAACGTAACGACCGATCCGGAGGCATTTGAACCGCGCAGAACGAGACCGGGTCGCGGATGTATCGCGATCTGATGCCACGATGCGTCGATCCCGCAAATCAACTTGATAAACTGCCAGACGCGTGGCGCGGATAGGATGAACATTGCAAACAAGCCAGGCCACCGAGGAGTTCGTCTGTTTCACGTGGTTTCCATATGGGAGTAGACAGTTGCCGAGATCATTTGCATTTACTTGTTACATTTTTTGGAAAACTCGGTAATTATATAGAAAATCACCGATTTCGATGAGCAAGCTTCTCGATATTCTGAGCAAGCTTCTTCCTATGTAACCGCCTCGCTCGGCCTTCGTCCTCCGAGATGTTCGCAAAAAATTTCAATTACATTTAGCTTCCGTATACTTCACTCTGGCATATTTTTAGATAGCCCAATCTGAACTTAACTCGTTGATGCTGATCGTCAGTAATATAAATAAAAAAATTAGATTAATATCCGGCCGCTTCGCGGTAACCTCACGTAATTTTTGCTTCGCGCGATTTTATGAATAGGAAAAAGTTGTCCAGAATGTTGATCTCGGCAATATATTTGCCCGAAATCGTTAAAATGGACGAGGTGCGCCCTTTTTCTATATAATTACCGAAAACTCTGATAGATCTTGCTTTATTGAGAACGCTTGGTTATAACAGGACTCACAAAAATTGCTGCTGCGCCCTCGTGATTTTCATATCATATATATGTTCATATCATATAGAGCATACACGGTTGCTGCGATTATCTGAATCTACTTATTATATTTATTGGAAGATTCTAGTAAATCTTAATTTATTTAGTATTTTACATTACAGTAGAACCCCATCTAACGCGGTACTCGTTTAACGCGATAAGAAAATTGCCGCCGCGCCCTCGTATAAGGCAGCCGCGTAATTGCTTTAAAAGACTCTATATGTGTGTATGCGACTGTGAATGTTGGAAGTGTAAAAATATAATATCGCCTTAAACTTTCAATGAATGGAAATCGAATTTTGATGAGTTGAAAAGGAAACGTTTGAAACTGAAGTCAATCGCCGTACCTCGTATATCAATGTAATCAAATTAAGAAACCGATAGATCTAAATACTCGACATTTGAGAGATTTATACAAGAACTATGTAAAATTTACGTGAATATATTTCTTAAGTGTAAAAATATTCAAGCTTCTAAAAATTTGAAATCCGAGATTGGGGTTAGGTTAGCATTTAGATCGACGTTTAAGTATATGGTTTTAGTAAGAGAAATACAAAGTGAATGTTGAGTTTCTGGAGCAGATTTTGAAATGTGTTGCAATCAAATTACGGTAGTATAGGAAAATAGTAGCTGCCTTGCCTTTTATTTACATTTCTGTTTGACGTCAATGGTGCATAAAATTTCCGATGAATGAACATTTCTCTACATAATTAAAGGCACTGCATCTCTCGCTGAAAGGCGTAAAAATAAGTTTCTCCGGTCGGAAACGAAGACTGATCGATTCATAAGACGTGTCCAAGCTCCGTTCGATTCTTCTGTCCTTTTTCTTTCATCTTCTCCTTCGACAACGGATCTGCATTTTTCCTTCATTTTAGTATAAACATTTGAAATATCGAGCATACTTCCTTCAAATATTGAAATTCTTCGTAGCCATTATACATCTTTACGGCTATATAAAATATCTATCGTAAATCGTAGTAACGTGACAAAGCATACATTTAACAGTTTCCCGTTTCATTCTGTAAATATGCATTATTCTTCCTATTCTTTGCTAGAAAATTTTACGCCATATATTACAATTTCCGTTCGAAACGAAAAGCGTTGAAATCAAAGAAACTCAAGAGCTCAAAGAGGTAAAAATTAAAAAATTGCAAAATTTAGGAATTCAACTACCTAAAAATTTAACAACTCGCCTAGCAAAAAATTTGGAGTTCAACGTTTCAAAGATTTTAAGATTAGAAAGTTTTAAGTATTAAAACCGTCAAATTATAGAAACTCTAGATTTTAGAAAATTCTACATTTCATAAATTCAAGGATCTAAAAATTCCAAGTTTTAAAAGATTGTAAATTCAATTTCATTTGGATATTGAAAAATTTAACGTAGAAGAGCAAGCGTCGTTTTTCTTCGTGAAACAGCGCAGTCAAGGCAGATATTAAACTTCAGATTAAAATCTACTCTTTTATGTCAGACGATATTCGACGATACACAGCTGCTGAGCAGTGATTTTCAAATTGAATGGTGGCCGATAGTCCGCAAAATGTTGCTGGAGTAATCGACGACGACGGGGCGACGATTTTTTCCGACCGACTCCAGCTATTCTATCAACGGGACGCAATTTTGCGGGATCTAAAATGGTGAACCGCGTATATAACAACGGCCTACGGGATCTGGCCTTTCTATCCTTGCAGAAAACGGAGACAGAAGAAGCAGAGGCTGATAATAAGCTGTGCCAGAACGGACTTTCGCAACAATGGTTCTTCGGTGAGACAATTTCAATCTTTGCCTGGATATGCTGCCTGGTAAACTTTTATACGAGTTCTAGCTAGCATTCGTGGTGTAATTAACCTTGCTGATTGAAAATATCAATCTTCTTAACAATCCAAGAATTCGTTTTTAAAATACATTTTTTTCCTCTTTTGCTATGGGAAGCTTCATGTGTATTACTTATTTAGAGTTTCAATGCTTCAAGCATTTCCGTATAAATGGGTGATTATGTCAATTAAAAATACACAGCTTTTATTATTTATTATTTATTATAGATTATTATATTATAGTATTTATTATAGATATTATAAGTTTTTCATTCCTTAGAACTTATAAAATTTATATTAATTAAAAATACACAGCTTTTATTATTTATTATTTATTATAGATTATTATATTATAGTATTTATTATAGATATTATAAGTTTTTCATTCCTTAGAACTTATAAAATCTATATTTAGGATTGTAATTAAGATCATCTCAATCTCATTTTATCAGAATTTCGATTTATCTTCATACTTACTTACATACCTAAACAGTAATATATCTATAGCCGCATTTTAATCGATCCAATGAAAATCAATTCCAATCAATTTTTCCAATGAAACACTCCTCCCGCCTTCGATTAATAATTTCTTCCAAAAAAGATCCCGATTAAAAATTCCAATCACGGAGACGTATCTTCGCGTTAAATCAGCAAAAGCGATTTAAGATTCGAGAGATCAGTTTCTAATTTCAAAAGAAGTCGGAAAGTATCATACGAAAAGAGTTTCCATCGTTTTAGTCGTGGCAGATAATTAAATCGTATCGATAAAAATGAGAAGAGGATCGCGTCGGAAAACGTGGTGAAGAGGCAGAAGAAGCATCAGCAACAGCAGCAAAGCCGAAGAGAGGCCAAGAGAGGAACGGGCTGCATCGACCTTGCAGATCGTTTCTGTTTGGACTCCTATTACTCGTTTTATCCTTCCCCTGCTTCTTCATCTTCGCGTAGTCCGCCTGACTCTTTCTTCCTTTCAAAAAGAAACTTGCTGAGCCGGCGTCTCGTTCACAACTCGTCCGTGTCCGTATAGGTACTATGGTCTCGCGTGAAACGGAATGTCAAGGAAGAAAACAGCGCGTACGCGCAGCCAGGAACGTCCTCAGGATCTCGACCGTCGAGATCACCTCTCTCTCTCTCCTCCCTCCCTCTCTCTCTCACCTATGTACATTTATAATTTGAATAAAGATATTGAATTTGTGCAAACTCGTTTATATGGATCTATCAAACAAATATTGACGAGTACTCTTTAATTTATGCGTATTTATCAATCTTCGAAAACAAGGAAACATTTTTAATAAATACCAAAAAATCGATTATAAATTTATTATATTTCGAGAATTTTGATTTAGAATGGCAATGTAAAAATTTAATCGACACATTTATTTTCGATTACAAATAAAGGCTATTATTTTGATGATTACGTGGCAATGAAATTTGATCGTAAAATGAATTTGAAATTTGATCTGAGTTGATATTGAAAATTCGATATCAGAATTTAATCTATTACCTATCATTCTCGTTGATGTTGTTTTTATTATATATTACTTCTATTATTGTACTGAATTAATTTTGATATGTATTGTAAAAGTAAATTTGGATTTTCCAATGGCCGGATGCTTGAATTTATACAATATTTTTAATTAATTCGTACAACTATAAAAGAAAAATCTTTCAGAAGTTTTTAACAATTCGATACTTGTATTGGAAAAATTTAATTATTTTTGAAGAAATGAATTATTTATGCGAGTCGCACGATGCACGAAAATAATCTCGAATTGGAAAATTTTATAATTAATAAATCGTTTAAGGTTCATTAATTAGAATAGAAATCGTATTCGTAATATTCGTACCATAGAAGGAAAACTTATGAACTTACTGAAAACAAGAAATAGCGAAGCAATAATTTTTTATTTTGTTTTTCCCCCGTAAACGATAACTCAAAATTAAAAAGAATTTTAGTCTTTCAAATGGTAATGTATTTGTACAATGGACCAATGTAGAAGAAATACCTGATAGACGAGAACAGGTCAACCAAAAGTCTGAATTAGCTAGAAGGCTAAGAGAGACGAGACAGAAAAAGAGAAAAGAAGATGATCTAAATTGCAAATAGAAACAAATAGACGGCAAGGAACGAACGAGCGAAAGAAGACAAAGAAGTAATTGGGGAAGAGAGCGAATATCAATACGAAGATCTAAAACGATATATAGATAATGTAAATAAAATTGATAATACGTAGATTATAGATTTTTATGTACTTATGAAAAATTAGGATTGCAAAGAATGCACAAAACACACGTAATGTATAAAGATACATAAAATATCCAAAGTATAGTACACGTTATGTCTAAAAAGTAAAACAATTTTCTATCTACGTTCCATTTTTTTCACGAACTTCGTAAAAATATGAATTCGCATAAATATCCACGCTTTAATAATACGTGATAGAAAACCTACTTACTGAACAAAGGCTAAGATAAAATAATATTTATATCTACCTAATTGATTTATGAACATTTTTCCACCAATAATCGAAGATTAAAGTCTTCTTCTTAAATCAGGAAGTTCACCATCAAAATGCGATTTATTATCATTGTACGTAAACGCGTTGATTTTTCACTATTATTGCATAGGAAGACACGCAGGAATACACGTGAGGAAATTTCTCTGCTTCGAGATACTATCGCGGTGCTCAGCGTTAATTACAGGATTTCGTGTTCGAAGAATGATACAGAGATTACGTAATTAATTACACCTATTTAGATGATCGTGAAAAAAAGGACTACACATATCTCGAGACGAGATATTCCTCGCAAGTTTCTTTATTTCTTTTTTTTTCTTAAATTATCCACTAACGTCATTCACCCCGATTGCATCGTGCAATCCATTTAAAAAAAATTCATTTTAACGCTCTCTAATATCTAGTTTGTACTATAACTCATCTTCCACGTGTCTTCCTTTTTCTTTCGCTTTTTTTTTATTCTGCATGAAAGATGTTAAAAGAAAGGAAAAAAGATAAAATATACACCTGTCCAGTCGATTAATTTCATTCGTGGAACGTCAGCGATGCCCGCGCACCTCGACGCGCCATTCCACGAAATTAGAGATGGTAATTATGCAAGCTCGCTGATGCATTCGATATTAGAGCCGGTCTATCTAGCTTGCAGTTCCCATTTTCACTATACGGGATGAACTTTCGGTACATGGCCTATATACAGAGATATTTTTACCGGTGACTGGTTAACACGTCTCGTTAAAGGCACAGTGCACCGGACCAACGCGAAGCTAACATCAGGAATTACCAGTCGTAACATTTTCGGCCCGCTGTCGTGTCTCGTTTGTTTAGTCTCGTATAATCGAAATGAATCCACGACGAAATATTGAGAAAAGGAATTTGTTGATTTCATCGGAACAATGAGTTCATTGTCTAATAACTATTTTAGGAAAGAATTTAAAACTAATCCTTTAAGATTCCCAAAAATATTAGGTTTACTTCTACATTAAGTTTCTCGTGCATAATTTACTCGAAATGTTACTTTTATAATGTTACGATGAAAACTTCATGCGTTTAATTATTTTGTGAATTTAATTTATCCTTGAAAGCTTATTTGTTTAATATTACATTCGTCACGTGTTAATTTAAAAATACGTCCCCGCGATATCTCACATATTTGATATTTTATACGCTTAATATCAAACGCACATTAAAAAAAAATTATTTCTTGTTTAATCCATTATTATAAAATTATTAAAAAAGTTTCTTTTCTGAGGAAACTTTGATACGATTTTACAAACATTTATACGGTACAGCAGCGAAATAATATAAAATGTTTTATCTTAATACATTCTCCTAAAATTTAGCGAATCCATGAAGTATTAAAATACAAAATTAGAAAGACCAAAATGCAATAAAAATTCTGTCATTTCCCGAGCGCATATAATAATAATAAGGATTGATATTTAACTTAAAGATAATCGCGATTGAATGTGCCAGACATAAACCTGAATATTACAATCCTAAGTTAACAGTCGGACACCGCGTAAACCAATAAATTTTGTTAACCTACATTGCACTATATATTTATTAGTAAAACAATGTAAAATAGAACATACATCGTTCATAATTTTATTGCAGCTAAATACTTTTAAATCAAGCATGACAATTTTTTAAAATGATCAATGTACATTAAAAGAATCATGTAATTTCCGATATTTATCAATTATCATGATTTACTCCTATATTTGATTAATCTATTTCGCTATTTTACAGCGACAATTACATTTCACTACGTTTGATTATCTACAGAAAGGTTTTCAGGAACGTATCGATAACATTTGACATCGTAAGTTTGATAAAGAAGATGTTACATACATATAGTACATAGTTCGCTCTTTTAGAGCAATTCTATATACGATGTTACGTTCCACTTACCATTTGCTAGATATTACGTTTCATCATGCTGTGAATCATTTATTATGGGTGTAGATGTATTTCAATTATATTAAGATACACGATTTGCATGGCCAGTGTATCATCGATCACATTCATTATTTTTGTTACATAAATTGGGTTAAGATTATACCGATAAAATAATGTAATTATTGTAAATTAATTAGTCGCCGAATATCAAAAATTAATATTCAATTAATGAAAATAAGAATTAATTTTATAAATGTCATTGAAGCTGACTATAACGATAGCATAAATTTCCAAGCTATGAGTCGACTTAAAATACGAGCCAATGAACAAAATTCATAAAAGAAAATATTACACTGCAACAAATATTCGTCCTATTTACATAATAAATATAAAAATAGGACGAAATTTATGTCACAATCCAACATTGTTTTATTATATACCAGAAAAATTTTATGATTAAACTTTGATTGAAAGACAGTGCCAGTCTACTTCGTACGAATGTCGTGAATTCAGAAAAACCAGAAACGATTGGCTGATCATTTTGATGACCCGCAAATTATAATAAGTAGAGACGTAATCATAGCATGACGGTCACAGAAAAAAGTATTCCGTGAACGTAAAGCAGACACGTAACAGCGGGCGTAAAACGAATTATTACGCTTATCGTTGCGGAGTAACGACTCTAGGGGTACATCATCGTTCGTACATGAACCGTGAAACGTGAAAAACAATTTACAATTCCGAAAGATTAATCATTCGCATAAATTCACTCGAGGATACAGAGATGTCCGTGCATGATCGTTTGTTCTACGTTTGCGCGAAACTACGCCGGTTTATTGTTAAATAATGAATATTTAATAGGCAGTAAAATCAACCGATTCGTAACAACTTTCAACAAGTTTCCAAAGAATTTTTGGTAAATTTTATTTTTGCCAAAACACAGATCAAACTTATTCGCGCATAACAATTGGATATAACAATAAACGTTTTTATCGATATTTTTTGTACAGTTGGACGTTTATTTCATCAGATGAATCACAGGAATCATAAAGAACTTAGCCATTCAACAATGCAAATATTTTACAAATGAATCAGCGGACAAAATGCCTGATATTATTAATTTCTCGGAAATTATACATAGATTGTCCCATAAATTCGTTGTTTTCGACGACAAACTCATTAATTACCTTAATCCAAGATCGTATCTATTTTAATCCCTAACGGGTAGGATCGCATTTCAATATTTCACGTTCCTTTATTAGCGGCATTAAGCGTTGCATCAGATAACTTTGGTACTTTGAAATCCTGCGTAACATGAAAATTCAATGAAGCATAGAGAAATTGGTAATAATATCGGACTCCAATGAATCGGAATCCAATGAAGCATAGAGAAATTGGTAATAATATCGGACTCTAGTTTGTTTTTGAATAATTATTCGAAAACTGGTTCAAAAACTAAGACTGGTTAATAAAAATACTGCCTTAATCTGATCCTAGCTCGTTCCGTTTTAGCTATACTATCTCGCTTGGACATTCGTTTATTTTGGCCGGATGTAATTTTATAAAATTACAAATAAAAATATTTCCATCGTCTTAAAACTTTTGTGACCGGTACAGTTATGCATTATATTATTATATGCTAAAATTGGCTTTTACAAAGCTATTCTGCCCTCCTTAGCCAAACGTTCAATGTATTGTACCATTTCGTAATCGAAAAAAACTGAAGTTTTATCATTTTCTTTGTACCATCTTTTTTTTGCTCTGTTCAGTTTCGACATACTTAATCGTTACTTTCTAACAACATATTTAATATCACTTTATTAAATACATTACAAATTTGAATTTTCACCTTTGGTTCTTTTATTCGTTTATTCATTTTATTTAATTACGCTATTTTTGAATCCCATTAATGACAATTTGCTAACCATCTAATCACATCTTCTTCTTTATTTCTTTAACGATTCGGTTAGAAAGACTTTCTCAAATACTATAGACCTATTTCCAACACAATTTCAATAATGTCTCCCAGGTTAATCGTCATCTATATCACTTCATCTTAAATTACTTATATCACTATCGTCGATTATATCACAAACTTCAATATATTACTTTACGTCGCTTCTACTGCTTGCAATTGCTTTTCAAGTAGACAGTATCTTCGACATTTATCAGTGGTAATGCCAATGGTAGTTTAATGTGTTCCTCGGTTCAATTTCGTTTCTCATAAATCTGGAATAAATATCCGAGCGTGTCCTGCTTTATGCATTCGATGAAATATCCACGATCTCTTAAATCATGTTTGATATGAGAAATATTGATGCTACCTCTCAAAGTAAATCCTTTAAATCGACCAACGAAAAGACGGTGGAATACGTAATCATAACAGGTATTCCATGCTTCGATCGCGTTACGCGAGAACATCAAGGGAGAAAAAGGGTTATAAAACGTGGCACGGATTGAAACGATGCACGAAACGAGGGGGCATATCGTAGTGCGGTGTGCAGCCGCACACAAACGGTTCTTTGTGACACCAAACGGTGTCCGCAATATCGTTGACAGCATCTCTGGATTCAATCTAGATCGTTCGTTCAGCTCCCTACGGTATAGAAGCGGCGACAAACTGCTGACAAACACGGACTGTCCCGCTTCGCACTGTCAATCATTATGAAACCCTATAAAGAAA
Organism: Bombus terrestris; assembly: GCF_910591885.1. NCBI lineage: Eukaryota > Metazoa > Arthropoda > Insecta > Hymenoptera > Apidae > Bombus > Bombus terrestris. The sequence goes on from NC_063272.1 coordinate 5,949,515, forward strand.
GTAGCTAACGGTGGTATACGGCTACTTCATTATTAACCTGAATCGAGGAATTAGAGACTCGATCGAAAAACAGTGCTAAGAACTTTCTTCCTTTTTTATTAAAATTGTGAACAACAGATGTGCTATTATTACGACTGCGTATAGAGGAGAAAATGGCAATGTGGAATTTTAGAGACGATCAATATGTCAGAAATAATATTATTGATCCTAACCCCATTGCGTTCTCTAACCCATTTTAATATGAATTATATTTTTCTGTTAATAAATTTTTCATATTTGATATTTCAGATCTACTTCATATTTTTGTTTGAATTTTATGTTACAGTTTTTCTGAAAATATATTATTACGTAGGTTCCTTGCTTACTGAAGCAAGGGTAAGATAATACATGCATACATACATACTTTATGTTCTCTATACTTCACAGTACTCCGCCGCAAAAAAGATCAATGTTATAAAAATCATAAACGATCCATCTAGAAACACCAAACTTTTAACAAAATAACAAACTACTTCAAGCACCGATAAACTAACCCAAATTCTCTAAAACAGATAATCCAAACGTTACACCGAACTGGCCATGACAACTTTTTAGACAAATTTTCATTTCAGCGCACACGAATGCTCCAAATTCAGCGTGACTTGAAAAATCGGTAAAAAAACACGCTCGAACGAACGGAACATTGTTCGTTCGACATTGTCGGCCTCTCGTCCTTTTTTTTTTTCTTTTCTTTGCGAACTCTTTCCTAACGCGATTACGAAAGAATCCCGTTACCTGAATTATCCTAGATTTCTAGGACACCCGCTTCCAAGTGTTAATCGCCTCCACGGCGCTGAAACGCGGCTATCGAACGTCTTTGATTGTCTGTTAAACGAGAGCCGACCTCTGGAGAGATCCTTGGCCTACTACCACCGCGTCTGCATCGCTGTCAACGTAATAAGCCAACGCTACCGTTACCATTTGCACTGCCAACATACCCCACACGCAACGATTAGAAACGCAACGACCGACCTACGCCATCATAATACGCGTACATCCTCATTAACGGGTACGCTCTGTCCCTCCCGCTAATCTACGCGCCTTTTTCTTTTATAACATTTTATTAATTCGACTTTGCCCCAGCTCTAGCCACTATGTCGTTACGCGAACAATTATTACGAGATAAGTTAATATAGATATGGTCCATGTTTCTTATACGTTAATCTATTCCATTTGTTCTCTTATGATATTTTTTATTAACGAACACTTTTCTCCACCGTAGTTATTTCACTACGTAGTATCATTATGGTTAAACTAGTTCAAAAATTAGGACTAATTAATATAAATACTGTCTGAATCCGATCCTCGTTCGTTCTTAAACTACGCTGTTTTGCTTGTTTTGACATTTTGTTTGTTTTGCATGATTGGACAGCATGCAATTTTACGAAATTATAGAGAAAAATATTTGCATTGGTTGCAGTTCCTTGTGAGCAGTATGGTTACGTGATAAAATTAGTTTTTGAAAAGTTACTCTGCCCTCCTTAGTTTATGTACCAGTTCGATATTGAAGAAAACTGAAGTTTCACTGTTACCAAAGTTTCTTAGATATGTTCGAAGGTTGTTCGAGATATTTCAGCAAGAAAACTTGCAGACCAACAGTTTACTCGTCCAAAATTCTTTCCAATCTGGACTTTATTCGCTGTTCAATTAAGAAAAGTATAAACATCCGGATAAACTTCCGAAACAAACTATAAATACCTCGAAATAAGTTAATATCTCCAACATTAGTATCGGTATACATTATCACTCGTCTTTTTCGTGTTACGACTTTTACACGCACGTATTGCACAATTTACATCGTTATATCTTTTCTCCCCCCCCTCTCTCTCTCTCTCTCTCTCTCTCTCAAAAATCTCTCATCTTTCCTCGAAATGGCTAATTACTCCGCAAACAAACGTATCTACTATAGTAAAAGTTAATCGAGGAAGGATTGCTCCGACAGCTATTTAACCAACCCGATTAAGATCTAAAAGTTGCGCTCATTTTCGCTAAAATAGCAGAGAAGCTTGCTCGTAACCCAATTGCGTAGCACTTTATTTCCGTCTCGTTTATTTCGTTATCGTGTTAATTACACCGAAAAAGTCGATTATTCCACAGAAGTTAACGGAACAAACGGAAACAGCAAAAATTGTCAGCCACGATTTGTAATTAGATTTTCGCGGGCAAAGGCAAAGTTACCTATGTGGAGGGTGCAATCGACCCTTGACGATTCGAAAATCCTTCTAAGATCACGTCACAATTTTATACATTCCCTTCTTCTTCCTTGTGTAAACCTGTATTAGTCGAAATACGAGCTTATTTTATCTCAAATTACTTGCTACAAGTGCGTCTAAGTGTGTTACTCCAATTCAAAGAAGCCCAACCTTGGCAAGTTGTTTATCTGTGTAAGGTAAGATATGGTTATGATAGTCAGCTAAGTAATTAGTCTTGTAATTCGTCAAATTCGGTTATGAGCAATTTTTACGTCATCTACATCTACAGACAGACTATTTAACTCGTTATTAGTGACGCGACAGACAATTAAATATCGTGTGCATTGACAACTTGGCTATCCTATTTCCTAAGAGAATAAAACTACTTATTACTAAATAATATTAAATAAAAAGTTATTAAATAAAATCTACTTATCAAGAGGGAAGTTTATTCAATTAATGTATTAACATTGGGAATATTTTTTCTTGCAATCTTTAATTGTAATCATCATAGTTCGATATCGCGTGTATATTACTTTATTTTTGCAAATCTTGTTGTTTCTTTTATTAATTCTTAAGTAACCCTATCATAAAGTTATTCGAATCCTTTTTTTATCTTTGATATTTTTCCTTATTGGATCTAAAGTACAGTCTGTATATATAGACATATTTTGTCATCCTATTTATTATTATTATTATTATTATTATATCAAAGATCAATGATTTCTCATAATACATATACAACAAGCTTAATTCTTCTACGCCAATTACAAGCTTAAACTTTAAAACATCGAAGTTTAGGTAACTCAAGTAACTCTACCCTACTGTAAGTCAAAATTTGATCATAGCTACCATGAGTTACCGAGGTCCGACTATATTTATTTCGTAGTTGTACGCATGCGAACCGAGAAGGAAAAGCAGGCTTCGCGGATGGAAAACGTGGTAATCGGCATATAGTTGGGAAAATTCGTGATAATCGCTGGAGAAGCTCGTTGCCATACTTCTCTGTGAATCCTGTGCAATTCTGCGAGTACTAATGCCTCCTAGAAACTACCCAACAATAGACAATGTCTAACCGAGTAACGTGAAACTTATTTGGTACGGCTGCCTCCCGCAACTGATACAGTTACGAGCAATTTTCTTTCTGTTTTAAATAAAATTATAGAAGCCTACCCAATTATTACTCTTCCGTGTGTTTTACACGCGAAGGAACTTCGTTCTAATAATTAATTGCGTAATTTTATGGCTTTTTATTCAAAAATACTGTCTAAAGGAGGTTCATTATCATCAAACAGTTTCCTTCATACCATACCAATTAATACTTTCTACTTTTCCAATTAAGACGATGAGATGTAATCAACCGTCGGTTCTTTTTCTTATGTGTAAAGAAAAATTCAAATACAGAGCGTTGTGCAACGAAAACAAAATCTTCCTACCAGTATTAAATATCGTTTAACAATCCTTAAACAAATTCTGAACAAACTTAATTTATTTTACATATTTACGATATGAATGGGTGAATACGCAAAAGAGAAATATCATTCGAAACAATAATGGTCGAAAAATATTTGGGAATTCAGTTTCGCGCGCAGGGACACAAATTTTCAAAAATGGAAAAAACTGCAGCCACTTTCAATATTTACGCAACGGAAATGAGCGATGCGGTGCTTTAAAAAAATGAGACGAAGTGCTATAGGAAGAGAGAGCATGGTCGTCGACAGACATTTTTAATACTTGGCGAAACTAAAACAACCCGAAGCTATGCGTGACTTTTTCGGCTGGCGAATTCAGAGGATCAAAACCATGGAACATGGCTCGAGAGCAAACGCAAAGAGTGAATAAGGGTGGCGACCCTCTGATCTCCAACATTCTCTTTTTCCCTTTCCTCTTCAAGCTACGTCGAGTCCTCCAACCGGGGAGGGCACCAGCGACAGGTACTTCGTTCGTGTGGAGAACGTCACTTCGTGTACACTTCAGAGTCGACGCCCAGGTCCGTACATTATCACTGTATAATGATTTTTAATATATCTACAAGCAAATTGTTAGTCGTCTTCACACTTTTGCAGGATATAATAACAATTTCATTATTTTTATTTTATCCTGAGTTAATAAGTAATTACGAAATATTTCATAAAATAAAGTATGTAACAAAGAGATTTTTTTATAATAACGAACAACCATCCAAAACTCCTGATTATTTCGATGAATAACATTTAACCATCCGTTCTGAGCGAAGTTGCAAATGTAAATGCATCGTCCTATCACTAAGAGAGCGAATACACTTCCTACGTTTGCTCGAACAAAATACAATTCGCATCTGAACATTTGATCATAACAACCATGAAAACATATCTATCTTTAAGAAATAGTATCCGTTCGTTAAATCTAAATGCTTAAAAATACCCGGTTGTTATATTCCAACTCTCATAATCGGGATTATATTCATCTAAAAAGCCAACAAACAAGATCGTGCGTCGTGTTTTCCTACATTTGCACAAACCAAAGATAAGACAGTGATTGGAACTAATTACACGGCTATCAGCCGAAATCATCTAAACGAATCTCCGCCGCGTTCCATAAAATTCTCCGTAGAGGTAGTAAAATCAAGAGAAAAAACTTATGGATATTTGATCGAACGCAAAGCAAATACATTTTCCAAGTCGGAAAGCAATATTTTCGCCCCGCGGACGATTCATATCCCGGGGCTGTACATAACGGTGAGAAGAAGACCGTGTTTGCTTGCGGATCACGCGATGATGATCAAAAGGAAACGCGGAATATTCACCGTCTTCCCGTGGGCATCGAACCTACCGTAATAACTATTTCTTACTGGCCTCCGCGACGCTCATCTCTTAGGGGAGGAAGGGAAAAATCGAGTTGAAAACGGGTCTCGAACTAGAAAACACCCGGCCGCTATCTTCGTACGCCTAACCACGATGCGTGGGATAATTCTCATCGTGTTATTATCGTCGCTCATGGCGTACGCACGCATTCCTCCTGCAAACGCCCAAACACACACGTACGAACTGCGTGAACGTATATAGGGTACCCTGTTTCTTTCACTTTTTTCTTGTGTGTGTGTGTGTGTGTGTGTGCGTGTGCGTGTTATAGTCGTTGGGTGGATTTTTTTATTTTTCAAAATATTACTCGAGCTATGTGGGAAATCACAGTTCCGTAATTTATGATCCAGTTGAAGATAATATGTACAAGGTGGTTCGTTATAAATATCGCGTCATCGAAGGTTGAAGGTTCTTGAAGAAGATAAAGTATGATGAGTGGTTGCGAGAAGGTTTTTAGTTTCGTTCTGTGTTTCACGTTTCATGTAAAAATAAAGTACACGAAAAAGAATTCTTCCTAAAAACGTAATAATGTAAGATCACGCGTTACATCGGTAGTAGATAATTTATCATTTGTTAGAAGGAAACAGAAACGTTAACGGCTTCAGCAAGAAAACATATTCGTCTGTCGACTACAGTTAGCGACTATAGGTATCTCAGCCTATAATTCTATACTAATTCTAATATTTTATCAATACTTTGTACCAATTATAATTCTCCACTGAAACAATGACTTCTCTTCTTACAATAAAATTCTTTGTCGTACCATGTTCGTTCTTCAAAAATCTCCAGCATTCTCCATTCTTACCGTTTTTCTTTCCGAATGATAATAACGAGATAAAATATGATATTAAGGTACACATCTCGTTTCTATGAGACCATAGCAAGATGAAATATCGACCAGAAAAATACAATACATCGGAACATGGTACAATAACGTGAGGTAACGTGTATTTCTTTCTAAAAGCACAGAGACGAGAGTTTCTTTATTGAAAGCGTTTGCATCCGAGAGAAGATTCTCATCATTTTTACGTCAATGTAACGCGCGTTGCTTTTATTCGCCATGGCAACGCCATCTTATAACGAGGCGATCTGTAACTTCCGGCGGTGCCGTTTCTTTTTTATTATTACACGATCAACTGGTTCAAGATACGCAGCCGGTGTATCGTATTTGCAATTTTGACATAATTGAGCTATCCGCCGTAGTAGCTGTAATGTACCGTTCACACGAATATTACTGCGCATTCGAACGGTCATACTGTAACGCGCTACTTTACTTTACCCACGATACGAAACCGCTAATTTCCCTCTATTACAATATTTGCGTAATTTCATAGCACTGTTGCCTGTCGTCCGACGCATATTGTATGAAATTTCACTGGCGCCGACTCGATTCTACGAATAAGTCAGCTGATATGTTTAAATATTGCTTTACACTTTACACGAAGTAAGTTATTCTCTATATATAGAATAAAATTGTTTTATATGGGGCTGTTTCCTTGAAAATAATTCGTGTATTTGATTAATTATGCTATTATTAACTATGCATCATGAAATTACCCACGAAATAAATCAATTCAAAAGGTTTATTCCACCTCTTTTGCTTGTTTTAATATATATCCAAATTTAATGTTTTTCTATAAAAAAAATTAAACGTTGCATTTTTTTCTCAGATCGTCTTTAAATTTCACCTCACTCCAAAAGTCAAACGTTCGAACAATACTGGCTACTTAAACGATGGGAAGAAGCAAACGTAAAAATAGGACACCCTTTGTACACTCACGCATCAGTCGGCACCAAATGCCGAGGTAAAAAGTCGTTTCCGTTTGACCATCTGCCGATTTCAGAAGGGAAACGTTCCCGCCTCGGTTACCCTCATAGGAGGTCGCATAATTCATTTTACTTCGAGCAAAAGCGACCTTGGTGCAATCTTCGCAGGATTGCGGACAATCCTCAGGGACGCCTCTTGCCTCGGCGTCTCTTCTTTACTACGAGCAAGAATATCTGAAACGCATGCTGCTAGTGTAACAATTATTCCAACGAAGTTACTTTTGAATTTTATTCGAACGTTTCATACTTGTTTTCCATAGAAGACTTAGATAATCGTTTTGTTAACACTAGATCTGCCGCTGATTAAAGTATGAAACCTGTGGTAAAGTAATGAAAATAGTAGATATATGATGTAAAAAAAAAACTTAGAAACTTGTTATAATTTATGAGGTTACTATCTTGTTTGAAATCTTGATATTTAAAGAATTTATACTTTATTACATCTTATGATACAAAAATCTTATCGATCATAAATGATATAATTAGAGTTTCTTCTCTCCGCCATTGATGAACCTCGGCATTTTTCGTAGAATTCGTCGCTCTTTATATTTATCGTACATTTTATAAATAAGCCTATGAATCAGATCCAAATTTTCAATAGATTCCTCTGAAATCTTTTCCCTACCTAATTCATCGAAAATTCTCTCAAGTTGAAGTATAAATTAAAAATTGTAGGCACTGATATACAATTTTCTATTCGTTATCTTCTACAACGCTCCTAAATAATTTTTGCAAATTCTTTTTATATATTCTGATTCGTTGTTTTGCACGAATACATAATTCTGACTGATTAATTATATTCATGATCATCTGGGTTGATTACTACGTTTTGCGTGAGATTAGCAGGTGTCCTAGTATACTAGACGTGCTTGTGAACATTGGCGTAAAATATGTAATACCGAAGAAAAACCAATCCTTTACCAAAAATCATTCGAATCTCAAGAATGCACCGTTGTACATTTGCATCAGTTTCTATCTAAAATCTATAAAATTTTAAAGACTCTAGATCGATCGTTGTTATCCACTGTATATAATTCAGTGATTCTAATGTATGCACGTATATAGAAATTACCAATTAATGTTAAATTACTAATCAAACGACGCTAGAAACCTACGTAGATGGTAGGAAAGGAGATTTGATTAAAATAGAAGAGAGGATGATCAAAGAGGTCTTGGCAAACCAAGTCATCTCACCTCTTCAGAAGGAACAGACAATGGATCAAACGCGTACTCTCAACAGGGCAGTGACTTCAAAAACGCGTCTAGACCATATCAGATATATCCAACCTGTCAAAGAAAAAGGATGGATAGTTCTTCGAGATTACTACAATTATTTGAAAGGATCCTAAAATCTCAACTATAATGGAATGAAAATTTCACTTGTATCACTGATTAAAGCAATGTAACTAGATCTTCGAGACATTGTATAACGTAACTACCTGATGGTGCTCAATTAAACGTGCATTTTCATCGAGTCATCATCAGGCTCGTCTAAAATTCTAAACTCGTTCGGATCCTTACGGCCAGTATTGTACGTAATTTGATGACATATACAGGAAATTCACCACCGCTAAGCCGCAGTTTGAATAAATTATCTACGTCTGGATCATCGTGCGAGCCATGCGAACAGCTCATCGTCGTGTGGTTTTTCTTCCATCGCGACAAGTAGACAAAGGCGTGAATTCTAAAGAGAAAAACGTCATCGCTTCGTGGCGAATCTCTCGAAAGTATCCACGTAGAAATTGCCGTCGAACTGTGAAAATCAAAGACGAGAAGCGTAGAAAGAATGGAGCATCACAGAGGATCGTTGTGTTTTATAGTAGTACGATCGAGCCGCGATAAATTTAGACGTGCGACGCTTATATTTTCTTATAGATGCAGGGAAGCGGCATATACTTGGGTATATTTCCCGAGTTGAAACATAGTTTTTGATATTTATGGCAGTTTTTATTTATATGCCGTGGCGCGGTATCGAACAATAATTATGTGATGTCCTTTGAAATAAAACGTTCGCTTGCGATTTAGAATAAAAATGATGTAAGCGATATTAATGGAAGTAGTGCAATTATTGCTGCAATATGTAAAATGATCATATTATAATGTATAAATATGAAATACACAGAGTTCAACTGATATCTAATTTGAATAATGTAGAAATAGTTTCTATTTCTGTAAACACGACGTTAATGTTTCAGCGATGGAACGTGCCAATTAGCAGTTTATGTAAAATAATCATATTGCAATATGTATATGTGCAATATAGATGCTTCAAATAATATTTCATCTGAACGTTAAATTATGTATAAACGATACAATAATAATAAAATGTAAATTTCATAGAAATATTTTCACTCTAAGATACGTACTTTTGTACAATATTACACGACTGATAGTTTTCCATTACATATTAACTCGATACATAATTGAGTAGCTATTGTAAAATCCTTGACCTGTTTCTATAATTCCAAGGTTTTTAATCCGACAGCGCTATATGTATTTTCACAGATCACTAAATAATACTTAATTAGATCTATACGATCCATAAATAAAATAATTTACATATCGAATCAAATGCCAATATTAACATTATTAAATAAACACGAAATCCTAATGCATTATTATTAAATCGAATATCTATATTTCGGTAAATCAATGTTTAACGTGAACAGGATAAATTAACCATTAAATAGCCTGGTTATTACAATAAATTATTCATAAGATTCCTAACCTACGATTCAGAGCTGAATCCCCTTATAATATATAAAATATAAAATATAATAATTACACCGACTTTCAAACACGCTACGAATTTTCCCCAATATTAACGCAATGTACATGTTATTCAAAATAGAATACTCCTTATGAAGCGAAACTGATCTCTATGTACGATCCAATTTTTCAATGGAATTCATATTGATATAAATTTGCATAAATACTGCGATTAATTTATTACACATATTATAATTTACATTTATATTATTATTATCTTTATATTATTATATTTATTATATATATATTATTATATTTTATTGGATCCATGGTACTTGATCCTATTGAAAGGGAGTACACAATCGAATCAACTTGAGAAGTTCGGCGTCCTAAATACACAAGAAGGTCGATGACAAGAAGGATGGTCTAGTAGACGGCAAGTAATAATCAGGCATAGTACATGGCTGTGCAATCAATATTACGTCTGGATAATCGACGAGCATGACTAAAGCTTCGCGGTTAAGTTTCACGTTTCAATTGTGCCCCTGTGTGCTGGCTTATGCGATTGCGACGAATGAAGAACCATATGATGCACGGCTTCTGCCAAGAAATGGCACGACTAGTTCCCTTTTTTTTCTCCAATAGTTAGAAAACTGTATATTATTTCTTGTCTGTACTACATAGTATATCGTGTTCTTTAAATGTGTACGTAATTTGAATTTCAAGTAGAAAAATAAATTTTTAATCCAGTTTATAATTGTTATTTAGTATATATTAAGCAATTATATACATATTAAATATACATTAGGATACATTAAAAAAGAAATCTGAAAAATGAAAATGGATTATTTTAACGTTCACGTTGCAACGTTTCATGGTAATCAGATACCATTGCATACATATTCATGGAAGAATCTGGTTTTGATACACTTCTCGGAAACATTTCTTTTCTATTCTTCTAAACTTGATTCTATTAATGATTCACGAAAGTATTTCAATTCTTACAGAAACTTTTTGAAAAAGTAATAAAATATTCGCTGTAAGGTATTGTAGTAGTAGCAGTAACTGTACCAATAACTGTTAACTGACGTCTAGGATGTCTAACATAACCAGTTTTTAGAAAAAAGTAAAAAGTAGTTACCTAGACTGTAAATTCTTATGTAGATTGATATTTTTGTAGACACCGATAGAACAGTTGAACAAAGAATATGGCTTTTAAATTTTGTGAAATGTATTTTACTTTTGACGCTTTTTATATTTTCACGTTTGCTCATCATTGTATAATACCATTCGTATATTTTATATTTTTAAATATCTCGTATTTTATTATTCTAATCATTTGTTATTACGTATATATACCTTACACATACTTTTTAACTTCAATGAAACCAAAGTAAATTTCTATAAATACTTTCTGATCTCTATGGAAACACAATCTAACAGACAAAACCTCACTTAAAAAAATATCTCCTACTTTATAAAAGAACAAAGCTAAGTAATTATTTTACAGACAGAATTTTTCATTTGCTCGCTGAAACTCATTTTCTCCGAAATGCGAGGGAATCAATTACCAAAAGTTGCCTTTGAAGTATAATAAAACAATTAAATTCATAATGAACCTTTAAAACTGTTGTGAACGTTGAAATTTTCACGAAAGATATAGAAGGCTCGCACGTAACACGCATTTATCATCATTATACGGCATCGCGAATCTTTAGTCTGCTTAGTTAGCATGATTTTATCGTAAACGCAGAGGATTACGAGTCGCGTAGCACGTTTTCTTCGATTACACGCCGTACGTTAAAAAGAGATAACAAACTGTTGTACACGAAGGCATAGAAAAAATGTTATGGAGATAGCTATAGAAAGCGAAGAAGAAAAAACGGTATAAATACGTAAAGCACAAGCGTAATGAGTATTCATTAAGCTCGGAATCGTGAATGCGTGATGCATGTCTTCCGTTTGGAGACAGCATGAAAATCAGCCTTATCAATTCGCTTTGCTTTTCCTATGCTGCTTTTGCCTTCCTCTCTCCTCTTTCGTTAAAGGATTACAAAATTATAGACCGTTATTTCACTTATTATCGTTGGAGTACTTAATGCATTGAATTAAAAAAAATAATTAATACCTTTAATATGAATATTTTTAATTGGAAAATAAAAATATATTTTTAATTTAATCCTTTAAAAGGGAGCAATTTCAGGTCTGAAATCAAGATTGTGCGAATTAAAAATATATGCGAAATACGTTCATTTTGAAACTTTGACTGTGAACCATCGACTATGAAAATTAAAATTTTAGAAATATTAAGTTGCAATCTATAAAATATCCAGTTTTTAACGATTCATACTTCGCTGAATTCTAAAAAAGATATATTTATATATGTAAATGTTGAAAAATTAAAATCATAAATGAAACAGAAAATTCTCAATTTCAAAATAATGCACAAAACCATATATCTCCAAAGATAACAAAATTTAGAAAATTGGTACAACGTAATTGAACATTTGACATGTTACAACCTAGTACAACTAGAAAAACATGTTGAATCTTTTGCAAAATGTTAATATACAGTTACTTCGCAAATTCTATACATTTTTGAGCCTTTAAATTCATAAATAAGCCTTACATTTTCAGTAAATGACGTGATAATTTTTAAATTCGCGTGTTTTACTCAAATAATACAATTTTTCGATATTAGATTTGCAAGAAAAATTTTAGTAGAAAATATCTGTAATTTCGCGACATTTCTCCACATATTTCTTTCTTGTCTGTTAAAGTAACAATAACCTCTTTTGAGATCCTTTCAGTAGTATCGAGTAACAGATATATTTGTCCTGTCAGAGAACGATGCTTTCACAAAAATTTACACAAGCTTTCGCCGTGATATCAATTTACCGACCTAAGAAATCGTGTTTAGCGATACGACACAAAAACAATAAAATCAATCGACAGCATATTTACCTCGATTCACGAGTCCTCCTCAAGAAGCAATTACACCGAACCATACACTTTCCACCGTGTTTTACTATCCATCGTCTTTTTATTTCCACAAGCCAAATCATTAGTCATCTTGAGCTTCGATTAATCATCTGTCACGGAAGCACCGATAAAATTTAAATTCTACTAACTGGATGCCATGTATCTATCAAAACGTCTGTGTTAAACGTAATGAAACAAACTGTCTTCCTGTTTGTATTTCATTTGTACTCTGATAAAATTGAAATTAAATTTGTCTAAAGAAACTAAGCATAAACGCTTAGAATCGCTATGCTACTAATAAAATTATGAAATTTCTAAGGCGGTTAAATTAGAATTCCTTTGAATTTATCGAACTAACGTAGCATTAATTTCCGAATTAATAAAAGTTAATAACGAATTGAATATAAGTACAATCGAGACTGGCGGCTTGGAGGAAAAGGAGATTATTTGCATGAATTATTATGATTTATGCAACAATTCGAGTTACGTCGATTATTTGGAAAGTATCGGAGGAATCGAAAGTATTTAGTGAATGTTCATAACAGAGGAATGTATGATAGACAATGCTCTTTGCTCACGTTCTCCTCCGTGATGTACTTAATTAAAAATGCATACTTTGTCACTTTTTCACCGTCGACTATTTTAAGCCAAAGAGTTTCATATTTTCGATACCATGTCTAGCTATGAGGATAATTTAAATTCTGGACAACGATCAATAAAACTACTTTCTCTCTATGCTATCCGCTTCTGTTCTATTCTTTGGGAAGTAGTAGCGTGTAATGAAGTTTTTCGTGTAATTCCTTTTACTCCGTTCGTTCTTTTATACCTCATTACAATGAAATATATCGTAAAAAATTTTACATCCAGTCCGTATGTTCGTTCTCTATTATTTGTCTTTAAACAGCTAAGAGGAATAAAAAATTGATGAAGGCTATAAACTTTTAGCGTAAAAGCAGACATAGCTTTTGTAGTTATTAAATCAACTTAACCAAACATTAGGTAAAACATATCTTTTCTTTGCGTTAGTACAGGTGTTAGAAAAATCGATTTAACTAATATGAGAAAAGGAATCAACAGTTGAATTTAAGTAAATAAGATTCATCGAAGGCTGAAAATCTTTTAATTAAAATTCTTCTAGTTTCTACCACACGAGTACACCCGAGACGTTAAAATGTTTACACGATAAGGCTACGAAAGTGATTTAAAAAAAAGCGCGTTAGAAGAAAATTGAATATTATCAACGAAATCAGGGAATCAAAATGGAACGGCTGCATTCTCAAACAAACTAACTGACTTTTGATTTCATTTCCATCTATTCAATGTTACGTATGCATTCTCATTTCCAACGCAATCTTTTCCACGATCTGAAATTAACAAATTCCTATCGTCATTTAGTACTTTATTCTCTAAACCAATAATGTATCATACACGATATACTTCAAGATTAACTCTTCATAGAGATCTGAATTGTTTTAATAAAATATTAGCTATATAAAAATAAAATAAAATGATAAACAAATAAAATTTAAATAAAGATAGACCACTCGATATCATCGAACCAAGTAAGTCAATAACGCTGCTTTGAACTCGTTAGTTCAATAATCTTCGTTTTATCAAAAATCCTGAACTCTACTTTTCTTAATCAAGCAACTGGAACGTGATACTAACAGCAAAACGATCGACATCGTGTAACAATAAAAAATCAGTCAGAATTCTGTCCTCGTGTTAGCCGTTCAGTAAACTTTGCGAACAATTCAATCGATTTACTTTGCCGAATACTTCCGATCTCGTCGTTCTTCAAACATTCAGGTAAAATGGTATATCTAAGCCAATCACTGTGATGGAACGAAGAAAATCAATTCTGTTTCCAATTCAACCGCGAAGCTTCGTGAACAGCTCAATCGACTTACTTTAACGAAACTTACGATACCCTACTTTCTTCCATCAGCTAAACTCAACTTTACGACAGTACCGAAATAACTTCGTATCACGGAATCAAGAAATACCTACGATAACTTTATTTCTCCACATCTATGTAGATCTAGAATGGCTTAAAAAGAGAGTCAACTTAGATTTCTTTTCCCCTAAAAGTCGAAATAAAGCTACCATTGATATCTGCGGTATTCTATTACTTTTCCATACAATTTCCACCTAAACATATCCCGCGTGTATTTTAAAAACTTCACAGCTCGAGATAAGCTCGAAACACAGAAATATCGTGACATACTCTACAATTTCTTCCATCATTTCTACAAACTCTGCTACAAAGTATGATATTCCGAGCAAACTATATTCCCCAAAATCAATACCAATTACATCCACTTAGTCTAAAATCCCATTGAAACCTTCATAACCCGTTCCACGCTCCATCAATCAACGAAAAACACCATCTTCAACCTTCAAAAAGAATTAAAATCCAGTTGAAAAAGATGCAACAGCGAAATCATCTGAAGCTTTCCGCGCTTTTCAACCACGAAAAGCGAGGTACGAAAAAAATATAAACTCGGCTTCCTTTCGCGAAAAATACGCATTCGAGTGCGGAACAGACGTACGTAAGTCTGACGCCTGTGTAGATACCTCTTCCTTTAATTACTTCCAGGCTCGGAGCGTCATTATTTCGCCGAAGACATTGGCGTGCAGCAACTAACGGAAACATCTCGGCGCCAACTTTCCTCCATCGTATGTTACATCCCCTCTTCTTCTGCACCCTCAGCGTCGTCGCTACACCTACGTCGATTCGTCTGGCGACGCAACACAGAGACAATTAACTTTTCCCTATAAAGTGGCAGGTGCGCGAGTCTGGAATTCGATCGCAGAGCAGGTGAGTCGCTCGCGTGCTACTCTCGACGACCTCGCGTGCTCCTATCGAAAGCGACGCGTTATCGATTCGTGTTAAGGGAGGTTCACTGACCATTGTACGTCGAGCCTGGGGCCCGAACTTGCTTCTCGACCCCCGTTCGTTACTAATGTAACATTCTGAATAAATTTAGACCGGCGAATGCTTCCACTTCCTGTGTCGTGCTCTGGCTTTCGGATAACGTTACTGTTGGAGGAAGGTGATAGTTTTTTTCGTTAGTAAGGTAGAAACGTTATCGGAATTGCATGTAATCTTGTATCTCAAAATTATTAATGAACTACCAAGCATTGCCAGAATTATTTTTTTGGGGGGGTTTGGAATTAAAATACGTATTCTCGAATGTTGTTACAGTCAAGAGAATTTTAGTACTGAATTAAAACCTAGAACTTTAATATTCGATAAAAATCCTATTGCACGGTGTACGTTTCGTATAATTAATGCTTTTAATTGTAACGTAGCTTATAATTGATTCTCCTTTAAATCGCTACAATTTTACTGTGTAAGTTTTGTGTTGGTATTATACGCATACATAAATTGTTCTTCTTCCCCTTCGCATTAAAATAACTATTAACGTCGATTAATCGTAAGATAATGCATAAACGTTAAGCCGTAAATCGTAAAGAAAATTGAAAGCTAGCAGAAATGTAAATAAAGTTGTATTTTAGTTATAATTGAGACAATCGTTGGATTATTAGATAGATAATTAAATAAAACAGCAAAATGAAAGATTCATGCGTAGAATGTTCAACGATGCGTATAGAGGCCGAGAAATAGCGTGACCAAACGAGCGACCAGCGAAATGATAATTATACAATTATTCCAACAGTTAGAGAATCATTAGGAAATTTACTTGAATAAAGTTCAACGTTAAACCTTTCAGAAGCTCA
Organism: Bombus terrestris; assembly: GCF_910591885.1. NCBI lineage: Eukaryota > Metazoa > Arthropoda > Insecta > Hymenoptera > Apidae > Bombus > Bombus terrestris. The sequence goes on from NC_063272.1 coordinate 5,965,848, forward strand.
TCGAGAAATATGAAACAAGCGATCAACGAGAATATCCTCCATTAGATTAGATCCTTCGCTTCCTTAGGAATGCATTTTAATTAAATCTATTTTGCGTTGTTAACTTGAGAATCACGATCATTCTGATATTATTACGTATCTTATTGATTAATATTACGGTGGTAAATAATCAGCAACCGTATAGAGTGAATAAACCAAACGTGCTCCATTTATAACTACGAGCGTGCGAAGAAACAAAGTGAAGTGTGCAATAAAGGTGTCACCGAAAATTTATAGGATCGTCTCCCATAAACTTTTTGGGCCACAATAAATTGTGTCTAGGGTGTTATCATTTCTGCCAACATAGCCGAAAACAGAGGATAGGTGTTCTACCCTCGCAATCAATTGTCATCAACTGCTTACAGTAAATACAATCTACAAGCCTAACCCAACCATTTTCTTGGTGGTAAGGTAGTGGTAAGGGGAAGGGAGTAACGTTTGGAAATTTTTTACTTTAGGAATAAGGAATTTCCAAATTTATATTAATCTTCGTTCTATTAATTCTGCACTGTGAAATTCAAATTTCAGTTCAAGAGCCAAATTAAGCTGGAAAAATGAGAATTAAATCGCCATCCAATAGGAAGTAAATTACCAGCCAAAAAAAAGAAAATTCAACCCCCATCGGCACGAATCGTCGAACAAATTCCGCCGATAATTAATTAATCACGTTCGATTTTCCTCGAATTCGATAATTGTAATTACAAGTTGCTGCGCGTCGTCGACTCAATTAAAAACAGAAGATCAAAGTTCCCACCGAAAAAGTCCATTAACAAACAAAGTGATTAAAACGTTGATGGCACATTTGCACGGGACAACGATACAGACAGAAGGCAGAGAAATTTCAAACATAGCGAGGTGACTCGATTTTTCCCGCTGCACCTGTATCCGCCGCGCGTGTCCTTTGAAGAATTTCATCAGCGATGACATTTCCCCTCACCCTCTCGTTGCATATACCGGCGATGATTTCGTTTGGAAGGGACCCTGATGTTGCTCACAATCGATCCTTCCACGCTCGATCACGGCTGAATGTCGTGCACGAGCCACCGAGATTTAATGGCACTCCAGAGACTCTTCGACGACCGTTGTTCGAACGACAATGAACCGTGGCGATACGTGGTCGTGCATATTTAGCCGACCACTTCCGGTTCCTCGTGCCACCGACAGGGACCCGTCCCTACGAAAACACGTTGCGTGCTACGTGCTTCAAGAACCGCCAGGGAAAGAGCATTATCCCTCCTCCACGTCTTTTTCGTTATACGAATGGAAATATCGCGTGACATTTATTTTCGTATGATGTAATATAAAAATTCGTAATTGTTTCTTATCGTTGGTTGAACTTATATTTTACTTTATATCTAAAATTGGATAGATATGTGGTCGATGGATAGTATCGATAAGAAGATATAAACATTTTTGCAATCTCATAAGAAAAGGATGTTATTCAATTAACTGAGAAACGAGGAATCAGTTCTGAGAAATAATTCTCTAACTACGGAATGTAAATGTTAAGTGCCTGGAAATACTGACAAAACTAAAGAACAGTATATTATTTGTTTGTAATAAGTGCAACCATAACATCCAGCAATAATTCTTTAACCTAACATAGTTAAAAATGAAAATCACTCGTTCGATTCAAAGATAAAATAACCAACGACCCATGTCTTTGAAATGTTCAAGTAGCTGACAAAAATAAATATTTATTACTAAAATGAAGATAGGTGCTAAATATGAAGATACGTTTAATAACATAAGACTGGTTAACGATATAATGAATTTTAAAATTGCACCCTTATAAGGAGCAAACTACACAACTTATCAAGTGTTTCTTCCGTAAAGTACACTCGAAACATCATATATAAGAAACGTAAGGGGTATGAAGGATCGAATCTACTTATACATATATGAATTTAAAAAGGACATCCGTTAAGAACGACAAGCAATATACGTGGAGCAAGCGTGTCGCGGACACAGGTATGGCACGGCTGCACCGTCTCGTAATTAAGCTTCCACCCCCTCTTTTTATGTCAAAGGTGGCGCACGGCGGAATTACAGGTGCATAATTAAGATTTCACTCTGTGGTTACGCCTACGATTTTCCAGTCGCGCGATAACGAGGATTAAATGAACCATGGCCGAAAATCCCGTGGAAAGCATACTTTCATAAACATTTTATTTAACGAATCTGCGCTAAATCCGTATCGTCGAAATTATTGAAAACCAGGGAACGCGAGAATCCCTGAGCAAATATTGCCTTAACGAGAAACGCGACCTACAACGAAATTTGAAAATGCTCTGTCTACCGTATATGATACATATATTCATAAAAATTTTCTACGTTCGGATTACACGTTCCATTGCTTTTTGTTCATTAACACGTTTCTTCCTATATATAAACAATTTTGGGGAAAATCTTCAACAAATTCAATTTCGTTCAATTTTCAAGAACGTTTGGAATTTCGCCCGACAGAAATCGATACGAATTTTTTTCTTGCTTGGCCAATTCACGCGTCGATAGTAAGGGTAGATAAATTCGAAGATGCGAGCTTCCCTCAAGCCTTTTCCTCCCCCCGTGGCAAGATTTAGCAAGGGATCGGAAAATTGCCATGAAATTACTCGAAAATTGATGCAACATGCCCTTAATGCGTGAACGCGTTATCATATCCGCTTCGTCGACGAATCTTCGAGTTTTTCTCCATCATTTTCTAATTTTTTTTTATTCTTTTTTTTTGAAGCGATATAGCCATCCGACATTTTCATCCACTGACGTAATTCGAGCATACAGCTAACCATCTAGCGGCATAATGAAAGTCTTGATTGAATTTCTTCGATCTGCGTAGAAATTTTTTCGCTGGTTTGCCCATAAAAATTGAATAAATCGAATAAACGAGAAATTTTCACGTGATACGATCGCGAGAGAATGAAATCTAGATGGAAGATTAAATTGGAAATTTTTATATCATTTAGATTTACGTCATTTACGTGGTAGATGTATTTGTTATATCTAGATCTTGCTTTCGAGTTTCAACGTATTTGTATCAACGTATTTGTTTCAATGTATTTATATCATTTACGTGGTAGATGTATTTGTTATATCTAGATCTTGCTCTCGAGTTTCAACTTTATCAGATTTTCTTTGATGCTTTGACTTAACCGTGAATTTATTAAATTGTGTCTTTTCTTATCAAAGATACTGAAATGATTCGTGCAATATTGTGAAAATAATAATGAACGATCAGTTACGTTATTGGGTGGACTACGTAAAAGAGATGTTAAGCTTTGCCTCGCAATCCGCAATCTCAAGGTGGAATCAATTATAGCAAACTGAGCTACATGAATGAAGATTATTCAGATACAAATATTAACGTAGACATAGATGCGGGATCAAAAAGAAAGTTTGTATTAAACCTTCGAAGAAAATCTTTATATTAAATTCTGAAGCTGATATTATTTCATACTTTAAGCTTATTTCTTATTATCCATAAAACATAGAGCGCTTAGAATCAATCTTGTAGTTAGAAAATGATGTTGACAGCTAGTTATTAATTGTGTGTCTGGTAAGATTTCGAATATTTTATTACAGATCTATTTCCTTAAATCTTACATTTAAGATCAACAAGAATCCTAGATCTAAAATTATATTAAACTCCTAACCCTTTAAACTTTTTACCATTATATATATGGTAAAAACTAATGTCTCCAACTACAAGAAACTTGAAAATAAAGAAATTGCGAAGTTCTTCTCATGAATTTATATGAAATTATTTGTTAATTATCATGTCAATGAAAAGAAGCATTGAAACGCCCCCCAATTGCAAGGGGCTGAAGTCTCTTCAAACGAAGAGCTATACATTTCGAAGCTCAAAACCGACTCTGAATTACTTCAATACCTCCTATTCCCCGTTCAACTCCTTCAACTATCTAAAACAATGCTCTCTGACTAATTTTCCGCCTAACAGAGCAGCGAATTAATCCAACGACAGTGAAAATACAATGGTGGCCTCTTTGTCGCTCCTCGGGCTACTTTGTGTTCCTACAACCGGTCGAAGGACCCCGCAGAAATTCCACAGAGGCATTTCGGGTCTGAATTACCGGCAGCGGTTAAAAGCCAGAGAAATTCCGTGCAATCTGCGAGCAGTGAAACGCGACAGAAGAAACGAAGGAGATGATGCGAGCGACGAGAAGTTATGCGAAGCGTGAGACCGGAAGCGATCGAGTGGTACAATTGGCCGGAAGCAAGGACCTCTCGAAGGTGATGTACAGCCCGAAGGTTGAACTGGTTTCGAGGTTTTTCCACGAGTTGTCGATAAACATCGCCATTGAATTGAATGGAAACATCGAGTAACAGTCTACAGCGCATTTTATTCAAAGTTTAATTAACGGTAAAGTATGGTTCTATGGTTAATCGTTTTAGCACAGCGCACAAGGTACAGATATTTCGTCACAAGGCGACGTAATGTCGAACGCAAGAAGCACGTCAGGTGTTTGAAACTTCCGGACATCGGTACGGATGTTTCCATTCAGTTCCAAGTAAAGTTTGATTGGCTACTTATACAGGAAAGGGTACACCACACCGATTTCGTTGCCATGATCGATGTTCCGAGTAATTTCACTTCTATGTAGAATCGCCACTCGGCGTTAGTATCTTTCAACGTTCGGATTAGGTTTGGGTAGGGTTAAATTAGATTTCATCTGGGTAATAAATCCAAAATATAGTTGCGATTTATGTGGTATTTTATAACGCGCCATGATGTATTTAATTACCTTCGATTATTTCTGTGTAACGTGCAGTTTTTTGTATATAAACTTCTATATTTGTTTCCGTGTCTAGAATCGATTCTTAAAAGGTGTCCCACATATCTCTTAGCACCCTGGATATTCGTTCGAGAGCACAATTTCACAGGTTGCTAAGTGGTCTCCCAGTTCCAGAGACTGCTCAACGACAGTAGGGCCCTAGGGTTGTGCAACATCGCCTCGCCATTGTACTCCGTGGCACACAACGTTCTGCTACTTTCGCGAGGATTTAGCACGGTTCCACTGGCCAGCGTAAACAACGTCTCGGTGAGCTCGTAACTTGTTAGAAGAATTATATAAATTTTAAAAATTAAACTTCTCGTGGAATGGAGGAAAGTTTGACTTTGCGTATAGCTGTATTAATATCGATAAACAGAAATTATCCATAGTAATAAATTCTTGTAAAATTAAGTTAAAAGTTTGAAATAAAGTAGAATTTACGTATAGTATTGATCCTTTTTGTTTTCAGAAAAATTGATTTCGGAAATTTACAAAGTTTACGAAGGATATTCTTTCACACCAGTATTGTCTCTATTTATTCCTTCCATTGTTTTTTAATTATATAAATTGACTGGCTTTAAATGTTTCATTACATTAAAAAAAATCATAGATTTCAGGATTAATTATTAAAATGCTTTTCTCCTATCATATTGTATAAATATGAACAATTAAAAATTATAATTTAAAAGGAAAATTACGATGTATCGTATACAATATGTTAAACAATATATTTATTTGAAAGTCTTAATTGTAATTTGCTTAGCGATACTTCTGCAAATCAGCATACGCATGTATTTATTACAGTTGTCGCACATGGCCCCGTAATTAAAATACGTTTCAATGAGTGATTTATGCGAACGAGATTGTGACACGTACTTAGACGTAGCACGCGTAGGACTCGTTCCGTTTTCGTAACGAAGCTGAATGGTGGGTGGAAAAATTCGAAGGTTGAATTTCTAAAAGCTCTCTTTAAAGAACACGAACGCTTTCTATCTATGTATCGATCATGACGACTGATCGTAGAAACAATTATTTCTAGTATAACCTTGTTGTTGTAAAATTTTCCATAAATTGTGTCATGAATTGTTTTACATCTGTATATTCTTCAAAGTTATTCAATGTATTATGTAATTTAAATAAACAACGAAATCTAAATTATGCATTTTTGTCTTGTACGTAAGTATGTAGTTTATTCTTCACACACGAGATCCTCCAATTATTGCACGAGTCGAAAACAGATACAAAAAAAAGTGTAATTAAAATGCCCTACTTGAATAATTTCAATTTACATTCAAACTACAAGATATGTATTTTACAGTACACTGTCGAAATCCTACTTATTCTTTATATCTGCTTCGTTTCTCACGCACGAAATTGCATAATAAAAATAATTGCACAAAGTGGTAGAAGAAATATCGAAAAAGAGACACAATTAACATCGATCCGCAAATTATACCATTCAGCAATTTAAAAAAACTCTATGTTTTCTATCTTTAATGATTATTAAAGACAGAATGATTGATCAGTTCTTTAAATACCAGTGTTATTTCATCACCTAACATTGCATCACTGATCGAAAGAAACTACTTGAACAAGAAAAGATAAAGTAACAAAACCAGACATACATAAACTTATTTAAATAGTCCTTCCATCCACCAATGAAGATTCTATATTGTTCTCTCTCTCTCTCTCTCTCTCTCTCTCTGATTATCAATCAACCCCTCACATGCCTACATTGTTTCATTCGACAGATATTGCTCGTTGTATCACTAATTAAAAAGGAACTACCTAAAAGATTCAAAAAAGAGGATAGAGAAAAGCAAGTCGTACGCAAACTCATTTAAATAGTTCAGAAACATTAAATCGTTTCCAAACCACCTAGATCTAGATCCAGGCTTCCCACCCCTAGATAGGCGTCAATGTGACGTATCTAACCGGCGAAACACGCTGGAAACTCATCAAAGAGCGCAAACAGCGTTCCCGATTTTGGTCAGGCAACCACCTGACAGCGGCGGTCAACGCGTGCAATTTAAATAAAACAGTTCACCGAGCCTTTAAAGTCGCAGGTGTAACAACGCAAACGAATATGGTAGCAGATAGAACGAAAGAGGGAGGAGGATCGTAAGGAAGTAACATTAGCTACTGGTACGTAAGAAAAAGTGAGAGAAGGAAAAAGCAGGACGCTCGGATACGAAGGACTGGCGTAGGAAAGAGACGATGAGCGACTAGATACGAGGAGAGAGATAACGGAAGAAGGGGAAGAGCACACGTTAAGACAGGTGGTACGGATAATAACGTCTAACGGAAAACGTAGGCTGTGGGTCACAATAGTCCCCTCTGTATGCAGCTACGGTTTGTCATCGTGACTTATACACGATGACTCAGAAACGACTGGTCCAGTTTTGAAGGTTTCAACTGGAAATGTTGCATCTGGGCCAAAAAGAAGGTAATTTACGAGCTGAAAACACGTACCGCTTTAGGTATGCACGGGGAACTAATATTAGACCAGACGTTGGGAAAAGTTCTTAGAGACATAGATACATATATTAATTTTAAGTTAATAACAGTTGAATTACCATTATTAGTAGCTATTATTACACATAGTTAATTTATTTTTTAAAGAGCTACACGTGATTGGTATACATGTATATGGACGTAGTATTAATTATTTATTTAAAAATTAATTATATAGCTTGATTACCTGTTTTAAAATTACTATTGGTATCATTACTGTCGGTAATAGTTATTATTAAATTTAATACATAGCTCATTTAAGGTAGATGCATTTTATTAATTATTTAAAAAGAATAGATAAATGTACATGTGTGTACATCTGAAACTTGATTAAGAATTTGTTAGGTTACTTGTTAATTACGAATTGATGCAATTATTATAGCAGATTTTTCAGAGGTGAAATTTCATCTAATAATCTACTATTAGAGTAGACTATATAAAGTTTAACGAGGAAGAAACTTGAAGTACAAAAGGATAGGTTGGCTCTTGAAATTTACAAGTTTTTTTTCTGTGAATATTATGATAACTATTATGATAGTGTCAATAGCTCATTAGCTTGTTGTATGTCATTTATTCTGGAGAAAATTGCTACCATCAAGCTTTCACTGACGATTTCGTTACAAGATGATCACAGTCCAGTGACACTATACTCAAGGATTACTTAATATAGCGCAGCGTGCACGAAGCGTGAACACTAATGATGTATTAGACCATTTGATAGAAACAAAACGCCTGAACGAACATCAACTAGATCGTGACTACGTTATCAATTTCAATAAAGGTCAAACTGGCCCATCATAAATACGATTCAAGTTCTAAAATACGAAATTCTTCGCTTTATTCGTCCAAAATTTACTTATTTTCTGCATCTTACAGAATTAAATAGATTCGAATATCTGTGAAATTCATTGCCTTGTAATTCTTTTCTTCAGAAAATTCCTCGATTTTCTACGGAAATAGCTTACCATGACTAAACAAAAAGAAAGAAATTGACGCATCTATTTCCATAATAAATAGGCCTGAATAATTATGTAAGAAACGCAGGTAAGAAGAGAAAAAAAACGAAGCGATAGAAAGTGGACCCTGATCACAATCTTTGCTTCACAGACAAAAGACCGTGGGTCCCAAGGGCTAGAACGCTATCAAGACACCAATTACCACGGTGAAATATTTCAAGTTCCCTATTTTCCGCAAGAAATTACTGAAACGCGACTGTAGAAAAATTCCCACTTCCGTTAGCCTGCCCCTCTAGCCGCGATCTTGCTTCGAGGTAACCCATATGACGAACCACCCATACACGTAGTTCCTTCCTTGCATCTGTACACTTGCATACATTATGACGTGTGCATACATGTGCACTGAGAAGCCTTTACATCGGATTCACGGAGGGCGGCCTGAAGGGCCGGTGCACGCCATCACCGACAGCCAATCGATCCACTACCTTTCCTTTCGTTCCATCAACCGTTTCTTCAAATAACTCGTCTCTTTTTTACTCCCAGATGGCACACATAAGTCAGATACATAATTTATCGAGCGTGTTATCAAAACTTTATTTATTCTTAATATTTATGCGTTTTGTTCTTCACACACGAGATCGCATAGTAACCGCATACTCTTTGAACGCTCACTAAAGTAATAAACCTGTAGTAACGTGAATGCGCGCTTAATTTTTAAATAATTCGAATTTATAGATACAATTTTTTTATTTCACACGTTGCCTCTAATCAAATCTATTTAATTTAATTTGTATCTCATAAAGTCCAAATTGTTTTGAACTACATAAATCCAGACACATCTTCTCAAAGATGCATTACATCAAGCATGTAATTTTTAAATTTTAAAAAATGAAAGTGCACCGAATATTGTCACGATTGAAAATATCGTATATTTAACAGAGCAATCAGCGTAACGATGAAATCGTTAGAACAGAGACTTTTCTAATTTTATGTATTCGTATCTGCTATTCAATATCTGTCAGGCATTTTTGCACTGTATTTTAATATGTACAAGTTTAATGTAGATTAAGCTTTCTAGTTGTTAAAAAATTGCTAGTTCTTAAAGTAAAAGTTCTTCTAAGATACTGGAGGAAATATTCGAAATAAAAATGTCTGTTTAATTTTCTGGCAACAATACAAGTGGTTAAACATTAGTGGATCCTAGTTATTTAACATTTCATAACTCGCCACTAATCCAACGTTACAAGCATAATGTCTCTCTACAAATTTTTACAATAAAATCCTTACAAAACATTCCACCTGCTGCTATGTCTCTCCTGTTATTTATACGCTGTCAAGCGATGTATATTTATGAAGAAAATTTAGTTACCTAGAAATACTAAGAGATCCGACATCGTATAAATTCGTAACAAAGATTTATATTCACAATGGGAAACTACGCACATACATATTCTATATGAAACCCTACGTACGCCTTCCTGTTATTTGCTACACATAGCAAAGAGACTACCGAGAGATGAACAAGATACGTTCTCAAACATAACGAAAAGACGAAAGGAAGTCGTATTATTAGATGTTTTTATAGTAAAAGCAAGCAAAGACGGCAAATTTTCTTCTGTTTCAGCGAAATTAAAAACTGTTCGACCAACTATTACACATAACTTCTAGAAACGACGTAGTATCAACACTTCAGAGTTTCCAGACTATGAGTTTCGTATTTCGTACCAGCGCAATTGCGTTTCACTCAAATGGTTTAAACATACGTAACGGTTGAAAGATAACGTGTAATTATTATCATCAAACATTTGCCAGATGGTTTTTTTTTAACGAAAGTAAAATTTAAATCATATAATTAAATCATTTCGTAAGTAATGTTATGCTTATATCTATAACTTTAACACACAAAAATATTATTTTGAAGAATAACGTATCGTTGTTATAATCGAGAACTATTCCTTCCACTTTTTGGTAATTTTTTAATCGAATTAATTAAACGAATCGACGTTACTCGTGAAATAACCTGATAGATAGTATCATTCGCTCTGAAATTTTCCAAATCCCAATTAATTAAACAATGATAAAAAATAGATATAGGTGGACTTTTAGACGAAATCAGAATTTCGTCGAACTAAATTAAAAAATTATTAAAAAGCCTACAAATACTCCAAAAAAAGAGACATTCTTTATTGTACTAAAAAAAATATCGCATACATTCTAATTAGACGTTACTTTGGTTGTGTTTTAAAATTCTACCATATATCTACTCGCGCAAATTTACTTCCGATTGTTCCTTTACATAACAACCAGAGACAGGAAATTTGACTGTATCACGAGATTTTCGTTCCAAAGAATAAGCACGATCGCTTTTTCGATAGCTGAAACTACATATATACACGCATACAAGTCTCTTATTCCTTGCCACTCAGACCTTTCCATTCCGTGATGTCTCATTCAGATCATTTTCTGTCACGAAAGAAGAAGCCAATCTTCCGCCTTTCTTCCTCGAGGAAGCACTTCCTCGTAACCTCACGTGGATGTCGTGTCATTTATCGATCGTACAGATGCAAAGCAATTTTAGAGAAAATCGATGCATCTGCAATGTGCACCCGTCAAACGTCTAATAGCATCATCTCGCGCGTCATTTATGGAAAAGAATTTGTTATTACCATTGATTCAAAATGCTCAACGCGATAAGCGTTTATTTTAAGACTAGCTTTAACGTCGTAATTCCATTAAACGTTAACGTCAAAAATTAATAAAAATCAAATTCTGCTTCCATTTACGGATCTATTAATGCTAATATTCACAAATGTCATAATAAAAATTAAGGATCAATTAAATAATACACTACCGTTTATAGGTATTAGGTTACTTACTTTGGTCGATTATGGACAGTAATAATATTTGAATTTGCCGAAAATTTACAAATTAATGATAAATTAATAATATAATTAAAAGCAGGATCCGTTATTGGTTTGTGAAATTAGCGGATTATAAATTTAAATCACGCGTATCGAAAGACATAAAAATAACGTGTCTTATTATTTTCATTTCGATAAAAGCATTTCAATAAGATAACGTTTATAGAAATTCCTTACTGTTAAAAAGAAGCAAAAAGATCAATACAATTTTTTAACTGTAATATTATTCTTATTAAATATTATAGTATAATTTTATTAGACAAAAGAGTATACTCCCATGTTAGCTCGTCATTAATTAATTAAACGATTAATTTCTAGATATCCCAATACTAGCGATATTTTTAGCGTGTAACAAACCAATAATATCTAATCCACTACTCTCGCAAAAAAGAAGAAAAGGTAAATCTCGCTAAAAAAGAGCGTTCGTTCAAATATTCTCCCAACATCGCGTGATTCTTGTCATCCATTTCATCGCAATAAGATTAATCGTTCGGGAGCTACTTAATCGTAACTAGAAAAATAAAAGGAAGTCTACCGAAGCCGACAACGCAAGCTCGTTAAAAGAAGAAGTAAAAGAGAAAGAAATCGTAATAACTATCACGAAAGAGGCGCGCTAGAAGCGGCGTGCGATCATCAGAGCCGTTTAACTTTTTAATTAATTGCAATTCCGCCGACCAGATTTCCGCTTGTCGGTGGCGTAGCAACGCATCAGACGACCACAGAAAAAGGAAAACGACGAGAAAGAAGCTAGAAAAAGAAAAACAGTCTCTAGAGAAATCGAGTCATTGGCGGTTGCACCTACACGCTCGATTACGAGGATGCATTTAAATCTCTTTCCATCTCTTGCACTCTGTAAAAGGCAAATACGCGTTAGCACGTTGAAAGAAGAGAGGAAGGATATGTATACGAGGCAAAGGACCGAGAGAAATGGAGAAACTCTCGAGATTTCACGTCCGAAAGGCGGTAACGACACGGCAACGAACCACCCTGTAATTTTTCTTTTCGTGTCTCCCGGGCAACGAATCATAAACGAGAGAAGCGCCAGACGGCATTGTCTCTTTCTCGTAGTGCATTACGTAAATGAGGGTACACCGTGACCATTGTATTCAATCTGCACGTGTCACGACGGTGTCCTTCCGCTTCTAATCATCGCGTAAAGAAGAGCGCCGAAAGTGTGCGCGTCACGTCGCGCCGGCAGGGCCAACAACGCCCTTACAGCTTTTCCACCTGTCGACTGTTTATTCGCATCATTCTGTTGTTCTCGCTCGAGTATCTTTTTTGTCGACACGCTTTGCCACGATTTTCTTGGCAGAAGTCGTGATAGCATACAGTTTATTTTAGTTCCTTTTTCTTCTTTTTTTTTTTGGCTTTTAGAGTTAATTCCTTTTAGGCTATTGGATAATCTTATCTTTTTTATCGTTTCAGTGGATATATATATAGGTTGGGTTATGTACGTTGCGTATCACATAATTGGATACTGCGAGTTTGTTTTACAATGCACACGAAATATTCGATCCATCTCTGTTTCTCCTTATTTTTGTATGCGATCTGTTAGGATAATAAAAAATACAACGCGTCTTTTCCTACTTTTATATAAAGTAAGAACAGTTCCGTTTTATAGAAAGTAACAATAGTTCCGAATAAATATAAATTATGGATGATGTACTTGCTATTTTCCGATATAGCTTACGCAAAGAATAAAATTCTACGACATTTTTATATTTGTTTCTCTGTTTATTTGTCTATATTATTTTAAGGATAAAATACGAGACCTATTGTTCGTATTGTTTCTACATCGTATATTTCTCCCGAAGCGACCGTTGAAGAATTTAATTGAAGCTTGAAACCACTATTTTTTTCAGCGATATTGTTTCTTGGAAAAAATGACTGTTTGAAGATGTCGGATAACGAAGAAGGTGCAGCCACAATACATCGTTAAAATACATATGATTAAGTCATTAGCTTAAATGAGGTTAATCAGTGACAATCGTTAAAACTGAATGAATCACTGCAATATATGTTGCTGTTTGCTGTCGAACTAAAAAGAAGACGTAATATCGCTTCAAAAAAAAAAAAAAAAAAAAAATAATATGCAATGCTTTCGTCCTCGAAATTTTTACAACTATTAATTAAAAATTGCTCTTCACCCGAAAACAATTTTTAGCAAATTATTTATACGTGTTCTCGCTCTGCCCAATTTCTCGTATTCTACATAATCTTTTTAATTTATCTCATATTGTCTTATCTATAATATTTTAAATATTACGTACGTAAAGAAGAAAGATGTTACCGAAGAAATTTTTCCTCGACTTGTATAATTACAACATCCTACTTTATACGTATAAACGAGGATAAACACTATGTTTTCAACACCTGTACAACTTGTTACAGAATCCTAACGTCGACTTAGAGATTACGCAAACAAGCGACCCGCAGGCCTAACGTACTTGATACGATCTCAGTTTCTTGATTCAAGGTGCCGTTAAACTCTATTATTTATCCTATCGTGCATTCCCATTTTCAGTAAAATATAAAATTAACTTCGTCAGAAATTTATTCGCGGCTCCTCGATAGCTTGATGTAATTATTTAAAATTAATATTATTTAGAAAAGATAATTTACAATTATTTGGAGAGGTAATAAGGGCTAAAGCTTGGATTAAGTTTCATCTATAACACAATTAACATGACGTAGCATCGAAGAACCGTAAATATTCACACTTCGCTCATAGAAATCAAAGTAAGAATAAATTCCTCAAATTCCACTAACAACCTTTCCCTGTTGTTTCTATCGTCACTTGTTCGCAACAAACATCTGTTCAAAGAGTCTGGCTCGTTTAACGTCGCTATTACCCGAACGAAAACCAATCAGTTTCTCTCTTATGCAAAAACAGCACGAGGTCTCCATCAAAGAAGAAGTTTTCCTTTTAGACGGTCGTCCTAGATTTCAAAATTTGCGAAAGGCGCTTGTTTGTCCCAGTTTGTGGGCAATTCTAGGACGCTAGTCAACTGGGCGAGAAGCGTCGTACAGGTAACATACGCGAATTCCAAACGAATTCGCTGATAGCTATACGGAAAAACGAAACTGCCTTCGAGCGACATTCTTTCGCTCGAAAATCTATCCACGACGTTCCAAAGTTGCAATCTCTACTCTCTTCGTGTATAGCAAACTATCTAACAAACATCGATCTCGATCGTTCGAGAGGAAATAAAGTTGTGTAACTTGGAAAGAAACGAATGAGACGCTCGCAAACGCGTTATTTCGCTATACAGTGGCTTTGAACCTGTTTCTCTTCATTTCTAATTCTTTTTGTTTCCTTTGAGACAGAAGTTTCACGCTATCGATGGAGTCATGAAAAATGTATTTGTTTCTTTGCAATTGACTAGATTGGAATTTATCTTCAGTTTCTCTATGGATTTCTTATAAGATGAAATGAAATCTTACAAGAATCCTTATAAAGTCTTTCACGAAGTTCTTAGAGTTTTTATCTTTGACTACTCTTTACGAGCATATTCGCCTTCGTTTAATTGAACTTCGATTTATTATATGGTACATTAAGCGACGCGCATTTCTCAAGAGGGATTAATGAAATGATTTCCTGGTTACTTTTGCACAGCTTCAATTCGCTATTAAGGAAGACGTAAATCCTTTGGCAAATATTACTTTCTTCTCGCAAAAAGAAAGTGTCAAAAGATCGGGAAGTAGTCGACCATTACAAGCGGTTCCACGTCTGTTGTATCAGAAAACACCGACCATCGTTAGATTTGCGGATTTAAAGCTGGCAAAACAAGTTTCAACGACGATTAACGCAGTCTAATGCAGCGGTAGCTGATGAGAATGTTCTAACATTTCCATAAATATATCGTAAAGAAACTAATCAGACGTTTAAAATAAGTGTAAGTATTTCTAATTAAAGACTGTTCAACTGCTAAATAGATCAGAGACTTCTTCACAAATTCTGAAGAAGAATCGTTCATTAAAATCGCTTAAATCATTGCTTCGAAAAATAATTCTACGATTATTTGTTATAATTTTGTAACATTTAACGGTGCAATACGCGTGTGTGACTTTGGTATTTATGCATGGAAGATTCTCTAGATATTAGGTACGATAACATGTGCTTCCTACAATACGTATTCGTATCTTTTCACAAGAATCAAAGCGTTTTCAACGTTTGCGTATCGCATACACATAACGTGATTACGTCACAAAGCGTGCAAATTAACGTTCTTAATAGGCAACTTTCGGTTGGAACTGCTATTTCTTATCCAGTGAATAAAGTACTAACGAAAATTTTCGTTCAGAGAAGCAAAGTTTCACGTCTATTTAATATTTCCCTCGTCGTATAATTAAATCCTTTACACTCAGATGGTATAATAACAAAATTACCAAAAATTCTTTAATTCCAATAAAATTTCAAAAGCTTTCTTCGCGAATAAAGGAAAAAACATTTCTTTCGTGGCGAAACTACCAAGAATTTCCTACAAAAACCTGAAAATTCTACTACAGCATCATCTCCATTGTGTAAAAATAAAAGAAAAATTCCTTCAATTAAACGGTTATCTACGGCATGGTAAAATAATACTTAGCGCAAATATTGGCACAACTTCATAGCAAAATTACTAAAAACTTCCCTATAAAACTGCAAAGATTCTACTATAGCGTCATACCTGTTGTATGAAAATCTGCGGAAAATTTCTTCGATTAAACAGTCATTCTCCTTTACGAAACTATATCTAGCACGGATATTTAGTACCTCGTGGAATCTACAAACGCGTAACAGAATCACTATGAAATAACGATATAGTAAAAACACAAAAGGCAGACTCCGTTCGAGTCACGGTCAGGCAAGCGATAATACGGGGTTCTGCGTGGAATTCTAATCGGACCATCGACTTCTAACTGTTCCGAGATACGGAGGAGTTGTTGGGTACTCCGCGGCTCAGAACCTCATAATCTTCGCGCGAACGTGACCAGTGTAACCCAATTCACCGACGACAAACTCCATCGTAGCCTTAATCGTTTGCCTATAGGCAGATGCGTATAGGTGTTACAACGTAACAGCTGGGCACCTGCTGTTCCTCGTGCAGTTTCTTCTCCCTTCTATCTACCTGCACGCAACAACGAGGGCTACGTTCTTTGTGTCACATTATACTCCACATTCAACGACCAACGGAGAACCAGGATGCCACGATGAAGGCAACGACAAAACCCACGACTTTCTCCGACTTGCAGATTTATTTCGCGTGCGAGCGACTTCCTGCACCGAGGGAAAACAATCGTAGTCTCCTCTCGTAGTGAATCGTCGATGAATGGAGGAAAAGAAGAGATCTCTCATTTAATACGGGCACCAACTTTCTTTCTGCAATTGCGACTCTCTTATCACCCGAGTTTTCCGCCACGATCGCTCGTCGTTTTCTTTCTGCTTGGATTTTTAACTTTCTGCCCTTGTTTGGGACTTTTGGTTTGATATAGAAAGTTTTCGGTTGTGAATTCTTCTTGGATCAGGTTCGATATAAGAGTCGAGGTATAATATTTTACGATTTTGTAAACTGAAAATAGCGATTTATACTTTCATATATATCGTTCTTAAACCGAAGGTTTTTGACTCTTTGCTATTCTAGTTTGAACTTGGTTTCACGTAAGAAATTTTCACTTGCAGATCGATTTTGAACTAAATATATTCACAGACTATTTTACGCTGTTATAGTCTTGAAATAGCATCTTCCTTGTATTTTAATATCTTACACATACTTGGATTGCAAATCTTTAACTTTCACGGTTTCGTATTGCACTTGCTCTTGTGGTCTTTGTCTAACTCGGTTTAAGATGTGTATCAAATATTCTTGTATAATATTTTACGCTCTTATGCACGTATAATTAAACTGGGAACGTTACGCGTACGAAACATTGAACTTTAATAAATTACTAATTAACTAACCGATGAATATATTTGTTTTCGATCTGATCGAAACTGATCTCGAGTTGTAGTACACTATGCCTTCTTCACAAAATCGCGAGATATATGTTTCTATGATGTATAATTGAGGAAAAAACAATTTTTCTCACAAGATAAAAAAAATTTAATCTTGAAAGAGTTAGGAAGGAATAGGATAAATATAATTTAGATTTAAGAAACATCGTGTCGAGAAGAAGTATCCTGTTTCCCTTGGAATTTTATGTCTTCAATAATTCATTATTTCGAATTAATGTGTTATACAATGTGCTTCAAGAACCATATCCACAGTCTACTAATACAGAGTAAAATACATGATATTTCCTGTTCTTCGATACTGAATGGATTACGCGTACGTATCTCGATACGCGTGTATGGAAACGTGTTAAACGGTCTCGCCTAACTTACAGAAGAAAAAAGGCTATATGCCCTTAGGCGACTGAATACTCGACAGTGATGTCAGTATCCTAATAAGCTTAAGATTCAAGTCGGTAAAAACATGCTAAGCTGCATACTCAACATCTTCCATCACTACCAAAAATACGATCGTTCTGCTTAATTATCCAGAAACGGGAAGATACCTTTATCTATCTAATCGACTTCATTATGGACTTAAAAACTCGGAAAAAAGTCACTAAATACCATTCCAATTATGTATTCATAGATTAGCCATCAATGCTTCCAAATTAGAACTGTCATCTTGTTTTGCATCAGAATGCTACAGAATATCGATAGACATTGTGTAAATGTAATAATATTCCTTTCCCAAAAGTTGGTATAAATCCAATTTGGAGGAAAATAAATTAAAACTAGTTTCATTAAAAAGCTAATATTTTCTCTTTGCTATCACTAGTAATCATTAACAATTTTTGTTAATATTAATTAATACAAACGCAAAAATATTTAGTGTAAGTGATATTTATATATAAATCCACCCTCGTAAAAGCCATCTAAATCCAATTTATTTTCAATGTCGTACTAAAATCTAGAGAAAAAAATATAACGCAACGCAGAAACAATAAATTAAATTTATAAATTCTTCTCAAAAATATCAATAAAATTTCCTATAAGAGTAGTAAACTGATATACGCTCCTTGAGAGAGAGAGAGAGAGAGAGAGAGAGAGAGAGAGAGAGAGAGAAAGAAATGCTTCAAATATCACTACACTTTTCAAACTGAATAAAACAGTGCGTGGAAGAAACAATGAACTAGGTGTGTTACGAGTACGCATATTCGAACAGCTTCGACAGGAAGCGTTTGACAACGCACTCCTGTATCCTCAATCGATATTTAAGTGCCTCAAGGATGTTTCTCGTAGATGAATACAACCATGATCTCCATCCTTGACACGTTTTTATGTCCATGAGCGGATCGCGGGGAAGTACGCGAACTTAAAAAGCGACATGAGAGAAGAACGGGCGCGTTTCTTGTTCTTCTTTCTACATACACGGCTCTGACAAAATACGGGGACGTTGAAATATTAGGCATAGCAGAACGTGAACGTCAGGGGAAGATCTTAAAGCGAAACGGTGCATCATACGATATGTATTTCTGCTTAAAACACTACCCACGTTTAAAACATTCCACAGTCATGTCGTTGACATCCTCTGCAATTCCAGAATTTCCCATCCAGCCCTTTGGTTTACATATACGCGAGGAAAACCGCGCAATTCCTGCCCTTTGTTACCAACTCCCAATTATCGTCACAATTTTTGCCCCTCTTTTGACTTGTCGTTGATTTTTCGAAATATACCCCATCTTAGTGACGATGAATAACACTATCTGGTATTCTTCGTACCAATTTCTTTACCTACTCTAATTGCTTGTATTTGTATTCGATGTAACAATCCATTTTTTAATTGGTAGATTAACAACATTCCACGATAAAATTATTACTAAGGGTTCGTATAAACGTTTCTTATCTCCTTTTCTGTGCCAAATTCGAATATTGATTAAATGTTTAATTCGTAAAATAAATATCGTTTTCTGACAACGAAATCCAAGATCATATTTACAGCAGACATACTCGCTATATCGTAAAATTTCTTCAAAATATAAAATATTTTATATAAAAAAATTTTATAAATATAAAATATCTAGGTATTAATCATCAATGTGTACAAAGATCTCGGACGCCATATTTCTTTCCCGTCCACATTAATCTCTTTATCTTAAAACTCTACCTAATTTACAAATACACAAAAAATAATCAACATTTAACATATTTTATGTCCGTAATAACATATCTACATACATAGATACTACCTGTGGTATGTAAAAACGCAAAATTGAGAAAAACGGCAATCTCACATACATAATACGCGACGCCGATGACGTACGTTCAATATGTCATCGAAGATCCTCTCACACGCGGAAACTGGTTTACGCGATGCAACGATTACCAAGCGAGATGCTAGGAATCCGAAACTCGCAGCTTCTTCGAGAGTCAACGTACCTCCCCTCTTTTTAACCGAGGAACGTTCAAACTCGCTCCTCCGCCACGGAGGCCACGCAATCAGACAGTTTTTTTGAGGTTCGCATGAAACAGGTATTCGGGGCGGTTACTGGAAGGTAGCGTGTATTGCCAACACGCCGACACAAATCGGAATAATCGTGGTCAATGTGTACAAGAATAACCGAGCCATAAGAGAATTAGCATCGAAACGTGGGTCCCGCGTTTTTATCCCGCTTCAATTTTTCGAGTCTTCCACATGTTGATAGTAAAATAAGTTTCTACGCGTTTGTATACAAAACAATCTTAGGCTGTGGTTACAATGAATGCGTATTCGAATTAACTCAATACATCAAAACAATCACATATGTATAAACAGTAGCTATAAAGAGTATTCGTACTATTTTACTTATTATACCATTTATGTTCGTATCATTTATTAGCACTTTCATATGACTACGACAATTTCGTATTATGAAAATGAAACGTAGAATCTGATAAGAAAAGACGGTGCGTTGCAAAATAAAAGTAGCCACAGTAAATTCTTACTAGTGTATGCATTTCGGTTTGTAGATGTTCCACTCGTCAGAACACCACGACAGTTTCTTCAAATACGCATCCACTATATAACCTTACGCGGGAACGCTTTAAAGGTGATAGAGATTCTCAAGTGTCGGTCACACAAAATATTACAAAACCGTTACCGCTAACAAACTATTATAATTTTCGAAAGTTCTTAAACATATATCCTATCTTTCAATAATTATGTGTCACGAATATTTATAAATCTATGTATCTTGTAAGCTATAACTCATGCGCGAGGAAACTTAAAGAACTTTTTCAAACAAAGTTTTTATGGAAACAAGAAAGGATACTCACCGTTCGAGCAAACGTCGATCCCACCAGCAATAATCCACGTGCTGAGAACACACTAGCCAACACAATGTATGTACACACAGAAAAAAATCACTCGCGACAATCGACTATATGACTAGGAAGAGAGAAACGTTAGTATCACTAACGCGTTTGGATACGATATACGAAAAACGTTGTCCCGGTACACTACGAATAAAAGGAAAAAAAGCACGACGGAAAGAACGATGGAAAAACCGCGAACCGTAGAAAATGCTCGCTCATGACCGTCTCGCGTAGCCGGCTGTGACTCTACTCCGGTTCGCTTTGGCTTCGGCGCGACACTCCGATCCCCACCAAACCCGATTCTCCCCACCGATCGTCACGACTCTACTTCCAGTTTGTACTTCCGATCTTCTCGGCAAAGTTCGGCAGCTTTCGACACGATCGGCAGCCCATAGGGTTAGACGCTATACATATACATGTAAAAAGGATTTAGCAGTCACAATTTTCTTTTTACGAAATTCAAATTTACGATAATCTTATTAATAAAATGATTGACACGAGAAAATCTGATAAATGCTTAATTTACGTATAACTTTTAACTAATTATCTACGATTTTGAAATATAGAAATTATTACAAATTGTTGTGAATTATTTCATGTGCTGTATTTTTATGTCACTTTTTAAATTTATTATATTATTTATTAAATTTGATTTATTAGGGATATTATGAAATAAAAAATAAGGTAAAGTGAAAAATTGAAATATTTTATTTATAAAATTACGCCTATCACATCGTTCTTTTGCTTTAATTGTTGCCATTTTCCGAATATACATCATTTTTTAGTTCATAAATCTGAAAAAAGAGAAAAAAAATGTGTGTATTTTCCTTCGATTATTCAAAATGTTCGTTATTAATACATACTTGTATATATGCTTCAGTTAATGTTATCATTTGTGGCAAAATTTGAGTTACGTGTAAATCCTGCAACTCGTACCACTGACCAGTTGCTCTATGTAAAATGTGAACTCTATACGTTCCTTGACCAGGTTCACCATCGTGAACTATATTTGCTACTAAATCATATGTTGTAAATGGATGTCTTTGTTTTACTTCAGGTGTTAAAATATCTCCAAAATCTACATTTCTGAAAGCAGTATATATTTTTAAGTTCTTTCACATTGTTATATAATAATATTATTAAAAGTTACTTACTTAACTGGGAAATTAACTATGGTGGGATTTTTTTCCACAAAGAATGTGTTCTTTGTAAATCTCTGTAAAAATATAAAATAAAAGATGAACATATAATATTAATACGCTATTATATACTTACTTTTATATAAAGTATGAGATAAGGGGGAAGTTCTGTTATTTCAAATCTCTTCATAAAATTTTCTTTATATGTTTTGTACTCTTTCTCAGTCACAGCATTAAATTTATTCAATAATGTGTACAAATTGACCTATAATAAAAAAAAAGATAAGTTTTCTGATACTGTGATGATTAAAGCTTATGGTTCGATACTTACTTGAGGAATAATATTTTCAGTAAATTGGTCTTTGAAAAGAGGTGGTGGTGGAAGATCACATGTCAAATATAAAAATGGGCTTTCTGTTACAGTTTCGCCATATTCTACCGTATGAAGTAATTCACTTCTTTGACTTTCATCCAACTCAAGTGGTGGTATTTTTCGTGTATATATCCGCATATGACCCAAAAAAGTTTTATACACTATACTAGAATCACGCTTTTTTGTACCATTTAATGCTAAATGAAGGGCATTTAAAAACCATGAAAGAAAATCGATTGGATCACCTGAAAATTGTATTTTCAATATATAAAAATTATTAATAAAAAAGTGATTTACTTGTTGTAGTATAATTTTATTTGTACCCTGTTCAGTAAATTGAAATCTCTTTTTACTCCATAAAACGACAGCTTGTAACATTTCGTGTGGACTGACATGAGCTTTGAAATTACGGGGATTCCATAATTTTCTCATTAATTCACCAAATCGTTGAACTAAAAGATAAGAAGAATCTCCAGGTGGCCTTTTGACATGAGAATAATTAGATTCTCTTAAGAAAAAATCTCTTAAAGGTGTAACATGAGAAAGTGCCTAAAATATTGAACTCTTATAATTATATCATAAGATAGAACTAAAGAAATTTAAATATTTCAAACTGACTCACTTGTAAAATAACATTACAATAATCATTTGCTTTAATATTATTCATTCCCACAATACCAGGAGAATATAGCGATCCATCTATGGCTCTTGATAATTTATCACTTTTATCTAATTGTGCAATTTGTGCTTTATCAAATGTTGGATTTAAAACATATTTTATGTCATCCAATGATGAATCTGAGTAACAGTTATTTATTAAGAAACATCATCATCTTTTGATATAAACAAAATAGTGAAATAATATTTTCTTACCAATTATTTCATAATTGTCAGGTAAACAATAAAATTTTAATGTATGTAGATTTAAAAAAACATGATGACTTTCAGCTACACTATGTGTGTATGCATGAGTGTTTGTACCTCTACCTTGAAAGTACTTTCCACATACAAGACAAGCATACACATTAATTTTTGACAATGATACTGAACATAGTTTTTCAAAATCAAAGTCTAAAAATTGGCGATTTATTGTATCTAAATAAGGGCACAATCGTGGAGCTTCTGAATTTGTTTTTATAATTTTAGCTTTTTCTGTAAGTAGAAAAAATAATCGTAATATATTCTAATTATTTTTAAGTTAGAAACTATATTTAAAAAAAAAACTACATATTTTGAAAGGATTAAATTTATTTGACGTAAGGTCAAGTCCATAAATGCCAAATTAATGTATATTTTTACTTATAACAGGTTAATCAAGCTGATTAAAATAAAGGAATCATCACCTAACCTTAAAATTCAAGTATGTAAACAATAAACTTGTGACATTTTATAATAGGTATTTAAAGTAAATAATAATTAATTCATGCAGGAAATAATCAAAAACACTCACTGGCAATTTCTTCATCTAAATTATTTCGTTCTATCACTAATTTTCTTTTTTGTTGATTCCCTGATTTACTTGTCGCCATTTTTGTTAGCAGGTCAGGTAAATCATTTTTATATAGCGATGCATTCGTAAATGAGTAATGAATAAATACTAGTATGTAAAAATCATTAATAAAAACTAACGTTTGCAAATATCATAGAAACTGACATATATTTAACCTATAACGTAATTAAAAAATAAAATGGCGTTGATAATTTTACTTTATTTTATTATATTTAAATAAAGAGTTAATAAATACATAAATTTATATCATACATAATTATGTTAATACATTTTCTTTATTTCTCTTTACAAAATATTTCAATATTTAATATAATATTTTTAAAAAACATTTAATATATTCTCCCTCATTTAAAAGATTATTAATATATCTTAGTTTTAATAAATTAATAAAAGTATATATTTAAAATCAAATTTTAAATAAATACTTTTTTAAATCAAGAAACTTTTTCCATAATGAAGCAGTATTAATAAGGTTATGTATAATTTAATGAATTATCAACTATATAATAATTTTTTAAAATGCGATATGTATAAAGATCCTTGTTTTTAGCATTATTGCAGATGCCTATAAATTAGTTAAATTTATTGAAATAGGTATCATTCAAAAATGTAATAGTAAATGAACTCGATATTCGATAGCTCGTTAGTCGATTGAAAAAAACTTCAGCCTTTGACTGTTTAGCGCGCCACCTACGAAACAAATTCTTTTTAGATGAAAAGAGAGCAACGCAAGTTAATTCCCCCGCTACGGATGCCACGACTGATTGTCTCCGATGGTGTGAACGCAGACTCGCTTGACAAATATCCCCGGATAATGCATATCTATAAAGTAGAGAAGTTTTCAACTGAAGATCAGCAGGAGGCGAATTAGGGAACGTCGTAATGCACGGCATAAGTTTTTTAAATCACGTAAAAGACCTTGGCCGTTGGATTTCTTAAAGTAAAGTCGTTCCGATCGGTCCTTCAAGTACTTCGTTTAATCTAGCAAAAAAACGATCCTCTTCATTCTGTTGATATGGCCGTCGTCGAGGAATTTGATTATTTATGTCGTTTATGTGCGACCAAAACGGGTATTCTAATGGGATTACCGATCTTCGAAGCCGGCGATCAGATGCGCAACATTGACAAGAAAATAGCCGCATGTTTGCCAGTGCAGGTAAAATCATGCACAAACAGTAGCAATTTCACTGCAATCTTCAGTGCTCTGTCTTCACCCCCTCTTTCTAATTTAACTATAAATAGAGGAAGAAAATTGGTGCAAGGTTTCACAAACTCCTCATGACAAGGGGAAAGCTATATATTAACTTTAATTAACTGTACAGTTGCTCTAAAAAATTGAAGATTGTGATGGCACTTCGTATGTTCTTTAAAGAATATGTATATTAGTGTTGTCAGTTAATTGATTATTTTTAGGTGTCTATGACTGATCAATTACCAAAAGTGGTATGCGAAGAGTGTGCTTATAAATTGGATCAGCTGTTTGATTTTCGTGAAAAATGTTTACATACTGAGGCAGTATTCATGGAAATGTTAAAAGAAATTGCCAAGCAAGAGATTGTTCGCATATCAAAAAGGGATTTGGAAGAAGTAGAAGAAATGAAGAGGATTCAGAGAAATATTGACAGAATACAAAATAATATGGAAAACGTACAAAATCATGTAACTCCCCAAGAAACAGCAGAGCCCACTATACATACTATGCAAGTCATAGATGAAATAGATTTGGCAGCTGGTGAACAAGTTGTTACACAAGAAGAAATGGGACAACAAGATACAGATATTGAGGTTACTGGTATCGACTGTTTAGATGGGGATACAGCTAGAATGGTGGATGAACATATACGAGAAGTAAATGAACAAATAAACCTAATATGCTTGCTGAAATAAATTGTACTATATCTATTACAAAAATATTTTCATTTAAAATTATTTCTGAATGTGATAATGTTTTAAATGTAACTTAAATGTGTATATTCTTGTACTGCAGGTTTCTAATCATCAAATAGCAATGCATTTGGAGGGTGATATGACTGTAGTTGGAAATTTAACAGTGAGTGGTCATTTGAGTCAATTAGGAATAAATTATGTTACTTCAATAAATCCTGAAGATCAAAATCGAGAATCAATTGTACATTATTGTGATAATGTAAAGTATGAATCAGTACCAATAAAACAAGAATATCATAGGTTGCGAGATAGATTAACTACAGAAGATCCTGCAAATGTACTTGAAAATAATGTAAGTTACTTAAATAGAAATGAAATATAAATAATACACAAATTTGTTTAATAAATAATTTTAATCTATAGGTACCACATGAGAATTTTGCTCCTGCTCAACCAGAGACTGGTAGTGATATAGAAGAAACACGTGTAGTTGAAAATGAAACTCCTAGGCATACAACTTCTCAAACAAATACTATGGCATCAACGAGTCAAATAACAACTGGAAGTCCAGAAATTTTAGTAGAATATACAAAAAGAGCCAAACATGCATTATTAGAAACAGCATTAAATAATCCTACAGTTGATGAAACAGGTTCACATTGGTATGTGTGTCCATTTTGTAATGAAGCAACATTAGGTTCGAATAATATGATAGCACATTTTGAACAATATTTTTGCTGTTGTCCTTGTGGTTTATATTTTACAAGTGTAGATGCCTTAAATGTACATAAGGAAAGATGTGATGTATATAAAAGTAAAACAATGGACAAAGAAAAACAAATCACAGAACCTGAATTAGTGTCTTCTCAAGATGAAGTAAATATAGAAGAAAAAAAACAAACAACTGTAAGGCAGAAATGGACTCCAAAAGTTTGCACTCAATGTGGTAAACAGTACAGGACGAATTATAAATTACAAGAACATATGCGGAAACATACTGGTGAAAAGCCTTTTCAGTGTGTGACTTGTGAAAAAGCATTTCGTAGTAAAATTGGACTTGCACAACATGCGGCTACACATACAGGGCAATATGATTACAATTGCTCCACATGTGGTAAAGGTTTTCAATCTAAAAGTTATCTTGTTCTTCACCAAAGAGTACATTCAGATTTAAAGCCTTTTCCATGCAACACTTGTGGACAACATTTTAAAACGAAACAATCATTATTAGATCATCAAAATAGACATCTTGGGGTCAAACCATATGTATGTGAAATTTGTGGCAAAGGTTTTATAACCAAAGGACTCTGTAAAAGTCATCAAAAAATACACTCGGGTATGGATAATCGTCAGTATCCATGTGTGGTATGCAATAAAATGTTTGTTAGTAAAAGTTATCTGAACACTCATTTACGCATTCACACAGGTGAAAAGCCGTATTTGTGTGAAGTTTGTGGTAAAGGATTTTTAACAAGAGTCGATCTTAAAATTCATTCAACAATGCACACGGGAGAAAAAAGCTTTAAATGCGATATGTGCGGGAAAGTATTCGCCAGAAGGGCAGCGTTAAGGTGTCATAGGAGATTGCACACCGGAGAACGGCCTTACAGATGCGATGTATGTGGTAAAACATTCACACAGTTCACTCCTATGGCCATTCATAAAAGATTACATACCGGAGAGCGACCGTATGAATGTGATGCATGTGGCAAAACATTTGTATCGAGATCAACCATGATGTGTCATAAAAAAAAACACCATGGTACAGCACCCGTGCAAAAAGATGAACCAGTTCCTCGTCAAAATGAAATAAAAAATATCTTACCAGCAGAAATTGTACTCCGAGATTCCCAGGAAGGAATTCAAATTACCGCAGATTGAAACGCATGATTAAAAATCGGGAAACGTTGAAGTAAATAGATACAAACAACGCATGATAAAAAATGAAATATCGAGTCTGCATTTTATAAGAAGCGGCATTAGTCACCACAATGTATTCCTTTACTATAGCATATATGTTAAAATTATATACAAAGAATATATTTTCGAGGATTCTTTGCAAGGGATGACAATGTTTTCTAAAATCATGTATACCTATAGAAAGTAAAGAAAAAATTAAATAATGATTTACATTATCATTAAAATATCGATATTGGTATTTTACCGAAGTATGTTGCTGTTTTCAAATTGTCTGCTTTTTTATTTGCAGTTTGTTTTGCTCTGGAATCTTTCAAAGATTAATAATTATTGTTAATCAAGCCATAAAATACTGTCAAGTTTAAGTCATGTAAAAGATAAATATTATTTTCAAGCTTCTACAGTTAATGTATGTGCATTATAGGACTTGATTTTTAGCTTGTGATAACACATTTTTTCAACGACATATGTTAAAAAGATTATATAGTATAGTATGTAGTTTCTCAAATTCTGATCAAATGATACCAAGATTAAATATCTACATTTATTCTAACAAAGCTCAAATTATGGACATATGAAATAAAATTCAAATGAATTAATTTATAATTTATTTTTTAGCATATTTTTAAGGAATGCAATGCATTGTCAATGAAATAACACAAATGTTATTTATTTAGAGATATACTAAATTGAAAAATGGCTCGTTTGAATCATTACATAAGAATTTTCTTTATATTGTGTGTGCATTATAAATTGTTATAAATGTCACGAAAAAAAGAAAATAAAATGACACATTTACTAGCTATATAACATAAAACATGATTATCATAAAGAAAGTCAAATATTTTCTTATTGATACTAGTAAAACATTAAAATATTATTTATCGAATTAAAGGCTGATAGCTATTTTTACTGCAAGGAAATGCTATAGAATGGTGGTTATATCATATTAACAATGTAATTTCATAAATTTAACAAAAGTGTAAAGTTATATATAATCACCTTTAACACGCATATTTCTGTGGCATCTCTGCGGTTTTCTTTTAAATAAAAAAAGCTTTCAGCACTACACATAGTAGAAATTGTGATATGTAACAATAAAATGATTACATTTGTAAAATTGTGATGATTGTAATATTATTGACAAATCCTATCAGAAAAAAAATAAAAAATTCTACAATCAGATTTAGAATTTATTTTTAAGTTTTATACACCTATACACGTGACTAGTATTCTTTATTTATTACTGTTTTAGTTATAACATATTTAAAGTAACATGTCATCTGTTTTTTACCCTTTAAATATCTAGTTAATAATAAGGTTAAACCAAGTAATAAAAAAAATGAATTTTATTAAAAATTCTTTTTATTTCGAAACGGTATTAAATAATAATATTAATGACAAGAGCTGCTAAATTGATATTGGGCTTAAAATTTAGCAGCAATAACATAATACGAGCATTACGCGCGTATGTCGATCTTTTTTTTAAATGGACATAAACTTATTTTTGTCTTTAACTACATTATTACACTGACCTGTTATGCAGCTATTACATACGTACACTCGTGTGTATGCATAATATACATATATATGCATGTGTATGTGTCTAGCGTGTTAACAATTTCCATTACAATCGCTGTTCCTATTTCCTACATCGTCCTACAATTGACAACAAATATTTTATCTATAATTTGACATTAACTACCTATGCAAGGCATCGATGACAATATATTTGTTTCGTTATTTTTTCCTTTCTATACTATATATAGGGGGCCCCTAAAATTATGGGAAGTGTGAGTAACGATTATCAAGTTCCAGGATTACATTAACATTTTACGCAACTTATTTAAGCATATGCTTTACGATCCCCCATGAAGCTTTTTGATACAAAATACATATAAAATTGTAAATAGCCGCGGTAAAAAGAAAAACTCATAGAAAAATGTAACATTGTAAGATACAAAATACGTCCGTCGTTGTTTGACATGTGTGCAATTTTTTATTTATATAAATATTTATAATTTCTTTCCTTATTTTTTCTTTCTTTTGTATTAATTTAATCGCTTCTCTTTTCTGCTACGTTCACACGTTATTATGTAAATGTCCTTATTAAGCGTGCAGGTAGGGGCCCTCGTTAAATCAGTGGTCGATGATATCAACAAGTTCTCTAATATTGGATTATATGTGTATCTTACAAAGCACCACGATCTAAAGCTATACAATACATATAGGGTGTCGTTTACTGAATACGAAACTACAAACAGGGAATCGGACGTACAATTCTTGCACTTTATGTTTCTCGATCGTTTGCTTATCCATATAGGTAGAACTTTTTACTATAAAGATAAATATTGATAATTAACAATAAGTAAAATACAATCTTCGAAAGAAAATTTACACAATAGTGGTAATTATAGTAATATATAAGCGCACTAACACCCTATATATTTTGTCTAGTTGTCACTTATACAATAACAAACATATATTTTTAGTCAAAATCTAATTTAAACAACGTAAAAAATTAGAAATCTTTTTGCAGAATCAATATAACATCGAATCTAATAGACTTAATATATCAATAATGTATCATTGTTGCAATTGTTTACTCCTTCTAGCAAATGTAGAGTTAATACAAGAATACAGAGACACAAAATTGTTTTATAATTTTGTATATATCCTTATATTGATCCCAAAACTGATTTTTAACTTTTACGCTTATATGTAAACTTAGTATAGTCACAGCGACGTATTTATAAATTTATAGACATAAGAAACGGTTATTTTTAGGAACGCAAGAGGATTATTCGAAGGAAACATTATTATAATTATGAATAAATTTAATTGAATAAATTTTTATAATACAATTGTAAAGAAAATGAATCTGAAGAAACAAAATATACGCAGTCCGTTAAAATACAAAATTTTGCCTGATCAAGTTATAAATACACGATCAAACTTCCTTGTCTTTTCGGTTTTTAATATAAACATAAAATTTTAATTAACTTAATTTTTATATCCCTCGTAAATTATCAATTTCTTTCATGTTAAATTTTTTGGCAGTATTCGCATTGAACATATATAAAAGCTATAAAAATTGTGTTGAACAAATATTACAAAAGCAGTGATTATAACAATAAAATACGAGGTGCGACAATAATACATATATAAATAGCAGTTCAAAGAACTATGACGTTAAATAAAAAAGTTCGGAAATTTGATGTTGTATTCACGAATAACAGGCTCGAAAAAAAAGAAAATACATTGCTACATAAACATTATTTTATTTACAGATTTTGTTTGTCAATTAAAAACAATTTCTCATGTCTCATCAAGGTCAACGAAACGATAACAGTACATAATCCAACAAATAACAAAAATCCTAATGCACGAACTTAATACAAATTAGAAACTATGCATTTATATAAAACATAAAGAGAATTTTACGTATTAAGCAATAAAAAAGATAATTACCGAAAAATAATTTCTTTCTTTACTTGTCACATATTCACAAAATAATATTAGGCTATGAACTTTATATTTCGTGATACTGTGCTTGCAGAAAGATGAAAATTAGGAAATTAGGAAATTAGCGAAATAAATGACATTTCGCCATTAAGTAGCGATAATAGAATCAAAAAATTATGTAGACCAAAATATTTTATACACTCACAGATTTGAGCACCTATATTAATTTAAGAATTATCTCTTTTTGTATAATTGTACCATTTTGTAATTACCGTTGCACTTTAAAAAAAATTTTTTCTGAATCATTTTACTGTTTTAACATTTTTTTTAAATGAATAGCAACACAAAATTGCCTCAAATATTAAATTACTCACAATTGTAACAGCGATGTAGTCCATCAGTCTTTCTCTCATTTCAACATCTGTCATGGTTCATTTCTTTATATTCAATATAATATGTACGCATTCTTGTGTCTGTGGTGGTTTGAAACATTCGTGAGAGTACAAATAACAGTTAATGCTATTTATTTCAAAAGATGTATCCTTTTTACGTCGTATGTGAAATAAATTAACATTATATGTAGAATAAGAGGAATGAAACATGTTGGTCCTCTTTTGATGTTAAGTGTTCTAAAAGTATTTCTATTCACTTTTACATTTTTGTATTCTCATGAATGTATAATTTGTAACTTACATATAAGAATCAAATTACCCCACCTCATTGCCAACACTAAGGAATATATCACATATTTTATACATTTTGACATGAAGAATATCTACAATTATTTAAATGTTCTTTTGCTTTCTTAATTTATATCATTGTTTAGCAATTGGACGATTGTAATTATAAATATTTTATTTCAAAATGTG
Source organism: Bombus terrestris (assembly GCF_910591885.1). Taxonomy (NCBI): domain Eukaryota; kingdom Metazoa; phylum Arthropoda; class Insecta; order Hymenoptera; family Apidae; genus Bombus; species Bombus terrestris. The sequence continues at coordinate 5,997,553 of NC_063272.1, forward strand.
CACTTTGATAAATTTACACATATTTAAATTTACTAGAATATCAAATGTACGAACTATAATTCCAAAAATGATGGTAACACCTCCCACAGACACTAACGATAGAACAATTTTCTTTTCTATCTTTTAATCAGTACTTTCGCTTGTTCAATATTTTTTTTTTTAAATTTCATGCTAATTGATGATTTGTGTAAAAATGAACTTAATCGCATGACATTAGAGTAAATTCTTCTAACAATGTGCCGTATGTGATCAAGCAATATCAGTGTACAGCGTTATATATTTACTGCCTCTTTCATATTTCATGGAAATTTTTATTTTCTTATCATAAATCATAATCATTACGTATTATTTTTAGCAAAATTAATCAAATAAAAATAAAAATATCGCAAAATAAATTTATAACATTTGCATAAGGGACAAAAGACATTTTTATGTTTATTATTTCTACTAAATCTCTTCTTCCTAAGTGAAACACTTTTGCGCAGCAAAATATATTTTGTATATTGTAATTCTATTAACAGTATCAAATAGATTTAAACACTTGTCTGATTCAATATAATAGTGGTGAACATGATCAAATTTAAAATATAAATGAAGTCATTTACGCATATACCTACTATTATTGCTCCAAAACTACAGCACTGATAAATGGGTCCAAAATGTTGATCATTGTGTACAATTTTTCTTCATCACAGGGTATGGTAAATTTAAGTATACCACCCTAAAATAAGTTATTTTTTACACTCTAAATTAATAGAACATTAAATTTTTTATATGAAATAGATTTCTTAAAGGACATAAAATATTGTTTCATATCTTTTTACTAGTACGTTTATAATTTGTAAAATTTTCATAAAAATAATAATGATTTACTTACGATGCTACTTAACGGCGAGAGTCTGTTTAAGATGGCGCATGAGGTGACTGCCGACGTCGTGAACCTCAGGCCATTGTTTGAGCACAAATACTATGCCCAATACAACAAACGTAGTTGTTAATATGCGCACCCTGCACATGAAACAATGAGGCTTAGTACAACTGCAACAGAGATGCGAAAACAAAATAAAACAATGAGTGCGCAAAAGTAAAATCAGATGGCAATGTACGTGATGAAGTATGAATTGAAATGTATGTAAATGAAAACGGAACAAAGATGATGGAACAGAAATATATACTGATAAAAAATATGATAGTTATCTGTTTACTATAAATGAAAAAAAGAAAAAAAGATGATATATGTTGAAGTAAACAAAATTACTTTAAAAAGCTTGTGTAATTAAGCTGGAATGTACAATATTTTGTTTTGGTTTTAATAGATTATTTTCCTGTAAAAATAAAACTCAAACATAACTTTACAATATGAAATAACTGTACCTGGTCCTAAGGAAAGGCATCATTATACCAGCACCTGTTGCAACAAGAAGTAGAATAACTTGCAACACAGTTAATACTACGTTTATGAGCTTTACAACCAACGCCCTTGCATTGCTATTATCTAGACCCTCTAAAGTGACATATTGTTGATGTTGTTGCTGTTGATGTTCCATTTTACAAATTTTAGTTTGGCAACTCTCCAACATTTCGTGTATGTCCCTTAATCGATCTTCACTTTGATATTGCACTTTTTCTTCCATATCTGTTATAGTTTGTTTCAAGTTTTCTACTTCATTTTGGTGCAGTTCAGTTAAATCATTAATTTGTTCTTCCAGACGCTCGCATCTAAAACGTTCCTCTTGCAAAGCATGGGAAAGATATGTCACTTCTTGTTGCAAACTCTAAAATTGTTTAAGGAAGAAATTAATTTTAAAATTGTGATGTATGCAAACATGTTATTGTTCTTTATTTGTTCTGTTTCATTACTTATTTCTTAAATCATCAGAAACAAACCTTCAAACCTTCTAATTTATCTTTCATTCTCTCCAAATTTTCTCTATGTTCTTGTAGTTCTGAGAAAATAGATTTAAGACTAAGTGCAGCATTATTACTACTGTGACATGTGTGTGCTTGCCCCCTACTACCAGGTCCGCTTTCACTTGTAACACTAGAGCATTCGGATCCTTCTTCGGATGGAAATTTCATTGCCGCAGCACTATGAGTTGATCCCAAACTACACCCACCAGGCAGCGTCGCTGATCCATGATGAGCCTTTTCATCTTCAACACTAGCGTTATCTCCATTACCTGCACGCGGTGTATCGTTTACATAAAAAGTTGAGCCATCTGCAGGGACACAGACGTTGCAAGTTAGAATGTTATCCAATACCAAACTATTCTGCCTTTGTTAATAACTAATCAATTTGTATGCTCTCTCGTATTGCAACACTCCTATCTTTCAAATACAGTTAATGATAATTCAAAAACATTTTTGTTGTATATAAATGCATCAATAATGTGTCACAAAATGTTTTGTAAACTTAATGCAAAAATTGTTTTTTCTTTATAATTTTTGTTCTTTGAATTCATGTCCACATATGTGTTTAATATACTTCGCTGATGTATTGGATAACTAATATGTAAAATAGCAAACATCTGAATATGTAAAAGCCACTAAAGACAAGGCAAAATTATTAAGTAACACAAAGTAGTAATAAAAATATAAAGCTTACAATATGTAAACACAACATTCTCACATCAAATTTGCTTATCTGGTACGTATTCACCAAATGTGTAAATATATAAGATTTATGTACCTTATCATATACAACAAAAAAGGATATAGTGTTAAAAATTATTAAGATTTTACAAAGTAAGACACGTATGATATATTTACTAAGTAAGAGGACGTTTATGGAATATAAAAAGACAGATATAGTAAGAAAATTAGCCCAAATGTTACTTACTACTTTCAACTGCCATGACAGCGCAAAATATTAAACATTATTTATTGTTTAATGTTGAAATGAGTAAGAAGATATTATACTATTACTACAATGCATTATAAATTACTATATATATACATACTATCATCTTATTCCAGATAAATAAAAATTTATATTTCTGGAATAATGAACATATTAGGAACTAAAGTAATAATATAACGATTTTAATAGTGTATTTACATATATATGTATATGTATTTTAAATAAAAGAAACGTGCATACTATTGCTTGTAGTATCACAATTTATTAGCATAAGTCAATATGTGCCTAGTGATAGTGCTTTTAAAACACAAAGATTTAATTAACACTTTCCATAGTAAATATTATTAAAAAATTAAATAATAAATAAGATCGGGACAAAATTGTGTTAATTGATTAAAAAAACAATTTGTAATAAGAATTACTCACGAGATAAAGTATTTATGTTATCTGCACTGCCAAATTTGTTTTTTATTAAATGTGCAAATTCTCTTGGTTTGGACATTACACTTCTGAAACATATAAGAAAAATAGAGATCAAGAATAGCTTTAATATTCCAATTTTATAAAAATTGACTTTAGAAAATTATTATATTTATATAAAAATATCTTATACATTAAAACATGTAAATTTGTATTTTATATTTATGAACATACTAAAATTTGAATGTGCTTGGCTTAAATATATAAATATATACATATATATAAATGTTGTACTTTATTCATTGCATATTTATTTTATAAAATGATAATATAATCAAAACTTAATTATAACAATAAGTGTTATGATGAAATAATTAAAAAACCATTGCAGTCTATTTTCACACCAACACTCACCCTGAAAAACCACTGATTCCAACCCTAATATTGCCACCCACGTTTCTGGAAGTGAATCTTAAATTAGATGAAAGTGTCATGCCCTATATTTAGGATAACAAAACAGAAATTGGATAAAAAGAAGAAAAGAACACAAAGAAATTACACTAAAGGAACTCTTCTTCACGTTTGTCACTACAGTGTAAAATTTTTATTTTAGCATATTAAATGTAATACGCAATACTAGCTTTTTATTTTAATTTATTACTTTTACTTTTTCAAATAAGCACATACGCGCATACAGCAACAGCAGGAATAACATATATCATATTTTTATAAAATATACATTATAATACGTACAATCAAAATATGCTTTATAAACTATTAATATAATATATACATCTTGATAAATATCTAAAATAAAAATAAATAAAAATCTATATCAATTAATTCAGATTTATCAATGATCTATCAATGATTATTTAAATATATCAGCCACACTAATAAAAAATCCATATATATATATATATATATCTACTTCTGATTTGATTTCTTATTGCTGTAGCAACACAATTAAAATACAGTACAGACAGTTGATAAAAAATAAAATATACTTACTTAAGTCCTTGTCCCATATCTCGAAGCACTTCTCTGGGTTGTCTGTGACTTGTAGGTGCACCATTTAATTCATAATGTTTTAATTTTTTTGTGTAACTATCCAATTTTTTTTGGAGCTGAGAAATACTGTGCGCTGATTTTTGATTTTTCTTTTCAAATACTGCTTTGATTCGAGTAAGCTGCTGCTTGTCTGCATTGGCAGCTAATTTTAGATATTCATTTACATTTTCTGGAATAAAAAGGACATTAGATAAATTTTACATTTATAATACATACTCTGACATAAATTGCGATTATATAAAGGTTTTCATATAATTCATGTAATTGTTTTAACACTTCAGCACTATACTAATTAACTGATAATTGCTGAAAATTACCATCACGCGTGGTTTGTTCTATTCTTATAAGTTCTCGTGTTTTAGCAATTTTACTTTGGATATGCTCAATAGCTTGACAAACACGAGCAGAGTTAGAGTCAACATCATCAGTTATTAATTCAGAGGAGCCATTTGATAGGAACGATTGTGTTGCATGATATTGTTCCTGTAAACAAATGTAGCGTTATATTAAAATATACGAACCTAAGAGAGAAACAAATTATGACTAACAAAACACATTTCCTTGAGCACATTGTTCGTTAACTTATACTTTGGTTACACTTTGAAACTGTGAAGATAGTTTAACTTTGATGCCACTTACAACATTATGCAAGTAGGTACTTAATTTCTTAACCTATAACCCTGATTATACAGTAGTGATTGATGACCTTGTAGTACAGTACAGTGTAATTACATGCCGTAACTTCACATTACATAAGTAACTTTATATAAGCATATACAATCATATTTACTACTGTAATAAACATTTAAAAACACAATGATATCAATTTTGTTGATCTAAATACTTTAACAATAATTTTAAATATAATAACATATTACTATTAGAGTTATAAATTATTAGAGCTTAAATGAATATGAATGTGTTATTTAAAAATGAAAATATTAATTACATTACAGTACATTAAAAAGTATTAAACATTCTGAAAATCAAATTATTTTATAATATTAAAACACATACTCCTTCATCATCGGCTGGTAGGTGAATATTTGGCACAAACTCGTCTTGTTCGGCAGTGATTAAATTGGTATTTGGTTCATCCATAGCATCTACTCGAATCACAGTTCCTGGTGATTTTTGCCTACTACCTTTCATGCTGAAGCTGCCTCCACCACCACTACTTCCACTGCCTGTACTACCCTCCCCTGTTTGGGAACTGCGAAGTCAAATTAATTTTGTACTGTGCTCCTTTTATTTATTTTTCATTTATTTTTTTTAGGAACTTATTTTTCTTATTTGTAAGTACAAAATATTGTATCATTAATTATATCATATTGAAGCATAAGCTTAATGTTTCAGTTTCATGTAAAATACTACAAAAAAATAAGAATTTTTAATCTTAATTTATGTAAGCATACATATTAATATCTACAAAAAATTGGGTCTTACAGTGAAGCATTACGTGCTTTTGAAATATGTTCCAAAGTAGCTGAAAATTGTTGAGGTGAGGTCAATGTATTTCCTCTGTTAGGTGATGTACTGCGTGAACTATTCTTACTTGACGTAGTTATCATCAAATTAGCCATTCCTTTTGCTGAAAAAATTATTACCTAGCTGTGTTAGTAAGACTGTAAATCTTAATATATGAGTTTAAATAATTTGTTGTATATGTAATCTATATATATGTAAAAGTATATCTCTATCAATAAATATATCTCTTCTTTATCAATATAAGTGATACTTTCAGTATTATTACTATTAAACAGTAAATAAAGATATAATAAATGAAGAAATTAAAATATATTAATCCCTAAAAGATTGGGTGCATCATTCATTCTCAAATCATTATTATCGTTCAAATAAATACAGTATGTTCTCATTATCAAGAAAAGCTATGTTTATCAAATGTTATCAATATTAATCATATTTCTCATGATATGATCTAGCAAAATGAAATGTATACGAAGAAAATATGACAAAGTAAATTAATAAATCAATATAATATAAAATTACATGAAACTCATGATGTTTATTGAAATAGAAAATTAATAAAAAAATATACAATGTTAGAAGAAAATGAAAGAATATACCATAGAATAGTTCTATTTTGCTTGACCCCTATATACCTATTTTGAGCTACAATTTTCTCTAAGAGTGATATTATCTAATCTAAATCCTGTATGTATAGTCAATTATATGTGTTATCCAAAAATAGTACATATATAGGAAGTTTAGTTGAAACACTGATGCAGTTCATATTTGCTATAACATATTCGTTATAATTTATTCATGTCATTACAGAGGTCATCCATATCTAATTAACATTTGTAACAAATTTGCTGGCCTACTTTTGTGACAGTAAGCAGATACTAAATAAAACTGCATGACTATTGAATATCAAAAAAACGTTATTATCAAATATTGATATTTTATTTTAACAATGTTACCAAAAATATTTATTTTGAAGAAAATAACATTGTCCAGCATCAAAATTCATTTTGACATTAAGAAAACATCTGAAAAAAAATTACATGCAGTTACTTCTTTCACATTCTATCACCTTTAATCCAATCTTTTAACTGATGAATCATTCTGATTATCATAATTAGAACATCGGCATTGCTTTCGAAGTATGACGAACATATTACGCGGAAAAACACGTGCAATGTAAAACAATAAAAAATATCGGCACTTTATCCATTTCATAAATATCAATCATATTCAATCTAGCACAAATATTCATCTTATTCATTAAAAAAAGTTATTCATGGTACTTTGTAATAATTAAAGCGCAAAACAACATGATATACATAAATGTACATAATTAGACATTAAATGTGGAATTTTATATTAAATCATGTTATAAACAAATTAAATGTTGCAGCCATTACAGGATCTTTTATTTTATTTTAATTCTATAAGAATGCATATTTTATGTAGTGGTAAATACTACTATCAAAATTTAAATGCATACATTGCATACTTTAATTTTCAGAGAAATCGTAAGATAGCAGAAAACTAATGCGATAAAAATAAGAAAATGTCGACTAAAATCTTCTGCACCGAATAACACAAATTCCGATACACAACGGTTCTTATATAAACTAAGAATTTCTGACAAAAATAACAATGTCACCTCGCGTAATTGTCAAATACGTGAAACACAGAGAGTCTCGTTAAATTTTCCTATTTAACAAATACAGTTTCATTGAAAAAATACAATATTTATTTAGAACGAGAAGAAAATGTGGAAACATATAAAGATTTAAAATACGCATGTATGTACGTCAGAGAAGAATCGACGAATATTTAGCGACCTGTGATATTGCGTTACTATCGCGACTCGTTTCCACACATACGATATCGTCTATGGTTATATAGGTTGAAAAGAGATATGGGAAGTAATTGTCCCACCCCTTTCATGCTGATATTGAGAAACGGGGTACGACTATCGAACAAAAACAAACGATCTGTCAAAGCTCTTCCGCGGTTCTTTGACATTAAATTTACCGAAATATATTTCGTCCCTCACCTTCTTTACTGCCTGACGTATGTAGCTCTTGGTTGAAGCATGGTTTTTATTTCAACGAATGTCACACTAGGAATACACAAAGCAGGGCTCCTTTTCGCGTATTGCGTTTTTCTCAATTGTCTCTTTGGTCAATCAAATGATAGGCTCTGTTATCGTTTTTCACGGGCGTGTCATCGTGCACCATTCGACATCGTAGCACTAGCCACTCTAATATCAACAAACGTGATACATTCTTTCGTCTTTAGGCACTTAATCGACAGTAAACTCATTCAGAAGCATGACGGGACACGCACACGGTGTGACACATTCGGCGAAACCGCTTCGTTACTTCACAACTCGACAGTGGAATACGCCAAACGGAACACAGAGCAACGAACGTAGAGGAGGGGGTAAACAAAACCGATATATTACCACTTGCACCGACTGATCTTTGGATTCCTAGGGATATTTTCTATGGAGATGAGATTGGTATTGCACTACCGTATCTAGCAGTATACGTGTCACTTCGCATTTATATAAGTTTAATAGATTTTATTTACATATGTTTTTAATTACAGTGTAATCAAATAAATTTCACTAGTTACTTTAATTCATTTAAATATCACATGATGAATTTGTTTATTGTATATCAGATTCTTGTTTTCGTACCGATTCTTTCGTTATGTTAGATATGTATGCTTAATGTATTTATATATACTGAAGACAAATGAAAGTAATTTATATATTAAATGAAATTATATTAAAATAGTTAAGTTAGAAATTATATGAAAATAGTTAAAAATAGGAATAATATATCGTATATGTTACAAGTTTTGTTTAATGTATTATATTCAACAGCAGTAGATAATTGGATGCAATTTTGTCAGTTAGAGAAAACTTTCTTGGTAGTATATGTATGCGCATATAATGCCAAAAGGAAGTTCCAAGATTTGGTATTATGTATCGAGTACGACACTGTTCTTGCAAATTACCGTGCACTTGGATATCTTCGGCTAGATTCGGATTGAATGAATGCAGTGCAAAGAGAAAACACATTTGACGAGAATCATAATTTATTTTGGATTTCAAACGCTTATTGTTGAAAGATGTGTATATGTGTGTGTATTCAAACAATTGGAATTAGCACTTTATTTTCATCTATATTTAACTGTATTTCATTTCACTATTAAAAAATTATGATTAAATTTGTTCACTGTGAGTTACTTAATTGTTTAAGCTTATGAACAAGTGAATTCCCAAAGGAATCTCTATATTGCGGGCTAACGAAATTCAACAAGCTGTAGGGCGTTTCGTAGTGCTCGCTTTCTCTCTTTGATGTGTCGTCGTGTTCGTTACCAACGATGGTAAAACCAGCACTTGATAGTTCTATGCAAAACTTCAAGCCCTCTAATGTAATCAAATTTAAGTAGAGGAAATGATTGTTATTTCGTAATTTTTCTGATATTTTGATGTCCGTTACATGCTGTTTTACGTCGTTGATAATGGTTTGCGCCTCAAGCTTCCAGTGATCCTTGTCCAGCTCTTTGTTATTCACCTCTTCCTTCATTCTCGCGTTTTAACAGCGTCAATAGTCGTCTTTTTACGGACGCATGTAATATTCTAAACAAACTGACGATATTATAGTTCAACGTTACTAATCAATGTTTCGTCAATGTTGGAACAAATTCACAATTCGTTACATTGAATGAAGTTCGTCTTATTCGTGCTAACAATAAGACAGCACGTGGACAGGTTAGAACCGAGAACCGAGGGTCAAAGACCAAGATTATACGATTATGTAACTATTAGACGAACTTATTTCTCTCTTAAGGAATATATAATATCGCTTTTCAGTGACGACAATGACTACGATCTGTCATCAGTTTAGACCTTGACACTGCGTAGTTGTAAATTTATGTTGTACATTCAATCCCACATATTTCTCGGTACATGTGCACCGAATGCACTATAAACCTGTACTAATTATGAATCATACTGCGTATGCAACTTCTCGCTTATCGCAACGCCATCTCATGACGTTCTCTGATACTAAATTTACCGCATCATTGAACGAATAAGCGGGAAAATTTATTATCCTATGGAGCAGATAAAATATTAATTCAGTAACGATTTAGACGATCCTCGATCTTACATAAAGTTATTATGTTCCTGTTGATCTAGGAGCAGAGCGCTAGCAAGTATTAAAAATTTTTTAATTCAATTCAATTCAATTCAATTCAATTCAATTATGTCAAAGTGGTAAGCTATTAATAGCTTTTTAAGACAGCTTTCTAAAATTCCAAGTTTTGATAAATTAAAAAAATATAAGGTAGCAACAAGAAAAGAATTTTATCCTTGTTCAATGTTCTCGTTTAGCAGTTGCTCAATAGCTACAAAAGAAACGTGATATCATTGTAACGAAGCTCACGTACATTTATTAATTTCATCTATAGAATGCAAAGTTCAATTGGGACTGGTCATATCTCTTATTATATTCTGCATCGAGGACCTCGGCAACATGGTCACATAATATTTCTATGATTATTAAAATATATATTACTACACTTTCTTTATCATTTTTTCTCCTTTCATAATTCCAAGCAACTTTAAATCAAAATTTATTGAAAATAGATGATCAATTTAAATGCTAATTCAAGCGCTTAATAACAATCTAATTTGATTTGAACTCGAATTCAACCATTTAATGTTTCGTGTATTTCACTCAATAAATGGATCTCACGATTTTTAGAAATAATCAAGTTCAATTTGAATGCAAATTCAAGCGTTTCATATCACGCGAATTTGATTCAACTGATCGTATGATTTTTAATAACAATCGAGATCTATTTGAATGTAAATTCAAGCGTTTAGTATCTCATGAATTCGACTTAATCGATCGTACAATTTTCAATGACGATCGAATCGATATCGCGAAGCAGGACAAGAGAACTTGACGAGGTTGCGACAGCTGCCCCAGCTACGTAGCGATGAAGACGGGCCAAGCTGATACTGGGAGATGTGGGATCAGCTGCCGGAGCTGATACTGACGCAGATATTCAGTCACCTCGGTCATGGAGACCGTGCCAATGTTGCACACGTCTGTCGGCCATGGAACCGTGCACTTTCATCGCCAGTTCTTTGGCGTTCCATCACAGTCTTCATCGACCGTGATCTGCGTGGTGACTTCCCTTTAGCGGGAGAATTAGCCGTACGCAAACATTTGCGAAAAATAAAATATTTAATATCCATTCTCTTATACTACAGTCACATGATTCGTTAATGAAACGTGTGAAATTGAAATTTTGAGTTTTTTGAAGAATAATCGTCCGTGTTTAATCCTTTCAAAATTAACGAAACAATACATTTCAAATAATTAATGAGACTTTCAAAATGACCGTTAAATTGTCTTAATTCTTTTCGGAATCATTGACATCTTTTGCAACATAGGATACTATCGTAAATGAGAAAGTATGTAATGCAAGGAGATGAACGATTTCCTATGCATATATTTTGCAAAAATAATCATTCAAATCCACAAAAATGGATCGTTGTGAATTTACAAAATTTCTATGAGAAATTACACATTGGTCATTTTGATCATTTTGGTAATTGCGTTAATTATAATATAAAATTAAATGAATTAATAAATTAAAAAATTCTATTCATTTTTTCAAATTTTAGTGTATTATAGGCTCTATTTATTATTATGTTGTTGTATTCATAATTAAGAGGAAAATCCACCTAGAAAGGGTTAAACAGAATTAAAAATACAGACAAAGATTATTTTTGATAAAACGATAACAATTTTTAGTTACATTTGCATATCCGACATTCTTTTTACCCTAAAAGGAATTAACAGCAGTACTAAAACCAGATGTACAGAAAAATACGATTACGAAATTTGTTTTATCGCATCTAATCTATCGAAATTCGATGATAATTACGTTTTACTTAGGCACAATATGGACAGCATATGCGAAGTTTAGAACTCGCCTGGTCACGACCGTATCTCTTGCCAAGAGAAGCTCGCATAACTCGTAATATTCAAGCTGAGGCAGGCGCTGACTTTCTTACGATTGTACGAGCCAAGAACGTCCAATTGAAGAAACTGATACTCACCGATTGGATCTTCATTTGTAAATGGGGAAATAGAAGCAAACTGTTGTATGCTCTTGCAAACTTTTTAGGGTAATTAATCAGCCTTGCATCTGAGAATTTAATCAGAAAGTTGCCGATTCTACTTCGTAGCTATAACTAATTCCAATTATGAAAAAGTCGATCTCTAATTGCGACAGAGACAGATACTAAAAATAAATCACCTATTAGGTATAAGAATTGTTTTTCTGCAGAAAACAAAGATTCAATGTCGCATCTTTCAAAAATGAAATATTATGGAACAAAAAGAATTTAAAAATTTCCAAAAAACCGTAATTACTTTCCTATTTATAGAAAGATTGTTTCTTCATTTCTTAGAAGCCTGACAGATTTTATTCTATAAAATCTACTCGAATTAATATAATTGTAAACTTCCGTAAGCAAACTGCAACATTCCATTCTTATTCTTAATTCCTTATTTGTTTTTATTGAATTTTTACTGTATTCGATGAGAACTTAGGAGAGTAAAAAAGAACAGTTTTCTTGGACATAAATAATCCAATTTGTCTATGCACCGTGAAACGGTATATTTACCTACAAAAGATTAATTTACATAAATTTGAAACATACCTTTTTCACGCTCTAAGCTGGGTTTATTCATTATTTAAGTTCTGATGCACCATTGCCATGTTACACTAACCATTGCCATGGTTGCTCAACTTTTCTTAATCGATCCTCACTAACGTAATCAACATTTGCGTACGTAGCTGTCAGCACAATTTGGAAACGCTAAGCCTGCTGAATGCGACTCTAGGAGTGAGCGACGTGTTGCGACTTCTCGCAAGTGCTTCCAAAGGGTCGACCGAACACCTGGCATATTTAGATCTTCGGGGTGCGTTTCGGGAATGGCAGGCGCCCCATAGCAATCCAAGGCATGTGAAGTAGCTCCATCGATCGACCTATGTCTTCGCAATTATTATTTTATTCAAAGGAATTGAAAGTTTCATAACAGAAATGATCCTTGTCGATTATTGTTTCTTCCAGAAAGTATAAAAAGATACTCTGATATCATTCATCTCTTCGAAATGAAATTTTCTTCGAACCCAGTTTCTTTCTAAGAAGTTAAGATAAAAGTTGCCTTGAGACATATTATTTTCTTAGTCTCAATTTAAAGTGATTAACACAGATATTTATTATATTACACAATTTCTAACAGTGCCACGTCAATTACATCGTAGTACTGTATTGAATGAAGTCATGAATTTTTATACCTTGTGAATAATATTTAAAAATATCATTATTTTCTTTATTGCTGTTATCAACTGTAATCACGTCGACGTGTTATTTTATAAGAAAAATTAATCGTGATATTCCGATAAAACAATATATATTTATACTATTATAAATTTATAAAATTTCCACGACAAACTTTAAGTGTTCTTTCCTTGTCACTCTGATAGTATTAAAAATGGCTAATCTCATTCTATTTCTAATAAGCTCCTATATCTCAGTATATCTCATTGTTATCAGAAAAATTCTAACAATTCGGCGATCTTATCTTTACCTTGATACATAAACATTGTCTTGAGTCATACTGTTACACTATTACTAGTTTCGAAATGATTACAGAAAACATCAACTTTGACAAATATAATCTTCGTCATAAACCAAATTTTACAGATATCTGCGTCTGTTGGGCCGATTTCGTGCGTTGACGATACTCAGGCTCGATTATCCAGCTCTATCTGACCAAACTCTAAACGCATTGACCAATGCAGCACCAAGAGTGTTGAAGACATTGCATATATCAGTGAGAGATTCGGATTCCAGACATCACACGATCACTGACACAGCCTGGCACAATTTAGTGCTTGTATGCCCTGAGCTCACAGTGTCTTATACTATAGGTACAATATGATACAGAGTGACGTAAAAGTAATCATTGATTTCCTTCCGCCTACGTCGAGGCAATATCGAGCTGGTGCTTCACGGTTATTACGTTTTGTAATTTGCGAAGGCTTCCATTGTGCTTCGAGCAATTTAGAATCAAGTACAACTATGCTTGAGAAATTCAATTTAAAAATAGATGATTGCTTTTACGCCACTCTACCTAGCTATTGAAGTTTTCTTAAAACATTTCGTTGTCCATATTTTATATGCTTTTATTCGTATTAAGCGATTCTTATGATTTTCTGATACGATCGCGAAGAAAATTCCTAGAATTGATTTCTTTACATGAATGATCGATCAAGCAGCCAATATCAGATTTTTAAATTAATTCAATTAGCTATTATAGAAATTTCGACTTTGAAAATGTATTTTGTTAATGAGTTCCGCGTGAAAAGTAAATAAAATACAATAGAATCTTGATTATTTAAATTAATCACACGCTGTTCAGATAATGAAATCGCTATATGTTTTTAGCCGAGAGAAGATCATTTATTAATATTGTATAAGAACAAAAGTTTTTTTTTTATTAAAAATCAAACAGTCTTTTATATTTATATTGTTATTCTTCTATCTTCCTTACAAGAGATCGTTCACGAATTTTCTGCTAATCAATTTTTTGATAATTGCTCGTTCCAGTAATAGATGTTCCGATAATAAATCGATAGTCTGTTGCATTACTAAAGAATGACGATTGATATGGTAAAAAGTAAAAATGAATTGAATATCAGATGTAAATAAAATATTAGAAAGCACAAAGATTTCTATAGCAAAACGATATTTAATGGAAAAGAATCGGTAAGATCGGCTCTGAAAAATAATTAAATGCTTAAATGATGTAGACACAAATCATGTTAAAAGAATCGCTCAATGTATCGACGAGAATGAGTGATCCTATGCATAATTTAGCTTGTTAAGTTTGATTTTCAGTTAACATATCCCATTACGAAGATATGTGCTACTTCCTGCTGCCCAGTGTGCCATTGGCTAGGTTTCAAATGTTCAGCGGTCACGTGTGGGATCAGAGTAGATCTCGCAATTTCAGAAGCACCGTCGGGCTGCTTATTACCCATTATACCAACACGCTCGGTATTATAAATTCTTCCAAATCCTACACGCTTTGAACACTGTCCACGAGACGTTTCCTCATGCGGATCTCGCATGGTCTATTTCTTGACGCGATAACTGTCGCAATAAAGCTCGCTGAATCTCGGTACTTTGGCCATTGTTCCCTTCCAATTGTGTAACTCTACACATTATTGAAACGAACCACTGTTTCTGTGTTTAATGGTTTGAAAATGTCAAAAGTATCGTTCAGCAGCTCTCTTATTAAAAATAGAACGATTATAACTAGATCGTGAATGTTTATGCATGTGTTGAAAATTTGAAGATGCAAAAGAGCGTATGACATATAAAATATATGAAAATGTAGATACAAGGTGGTTTATAAGGCTCAGTGATTATTTCCTTAATTATATTTGCAGAAATATGAATTTGCATAAACGTCCACAATTTAATTATATTTTATTAAATCGAATTAAATATCTACTAAATTAAATAAACGATTAAATTAAATATCTTAGTAAATTTCATTAAATTTTATTACTGTAATTTTTCAATCTGAATTAGGAAATTAAGGATTCCAGAAAAAAATTAATCGATTTTATATGATATTTGTTTGTTATAAGAATAATTACGATTAATGGTCGTATCGTTACAGCCGAAGTAATGTTACAACTCAGAAACAATCGTGAAATGCTCGACGATTTGCTGGTCTCCATGCTGATGCGTTGTAAACATCTAACGAGATTACAGTACGACGGTATAATAAGAAGTCTTGATACCCTGCGGGACATCTGTCAGCTTCAAGCTGAAAGCAAGACGCGTAAGAACCCAAACATTTATTCAATAGAATCAATCTCAATTTTAAAATCATATATTTTCATTTAAGAGTTAACACAGCATTAAAATATTATTCATCTTTAAAAAAAAAAATAAAATAGTTTTTCGTACGATCCACGTGAAGCCACGTAATGTTAATGCCCGAAATCGTGCCATATTGAACGACATAAACTACCATTACGATCACAAAATGATGGAACAAGGAGTAGATTTTCGTATCGAAGATCCAGCCTCAGTTTTGGTATTCTATTAAAATGTTAATTTCCCACCTGTCCACCGGTATCTGTCCCACTCATGTCTCTGATTATTATAGCCAAAAAATAAAACAATGCCTTCTATCTGCGATTCATTTTTTGTCCTTTTTGATTCTATTTTGATCTTTGGCATTTATTTCGATAGACATTTGTCGTTTGTTAAATATTTTTACAATACACATAAATTCCTTTTCATTACTAAATTTACCTTTCATTATTATGTAAAATAATATGTGCTATACTATTGAATCTTTCAATGTTGAAGGATTATTAATTATTAAATAATAACAGAAACAGAGAATCGAATAATAAACTTAAGCTGTTGTGAAATCATTCTTTTCGCTTTATTATTGTCGATACAAAATCATTGACAGTATTATCAGGTGAGTTAATTTAATAATAAATATGACATCGTAAAAGAGTCTGGCAGTAACAATTTATAGAAATATCTAGAAGCAGTCAATAATAATAAAAAATTCGTATTCGCTAGCATTATTCCAGAGCTTTCAGTAAAGAGGATTTAGGAGAAATTGTCTCGTTGTTTGTACAACATGAATGATCGTAATCAACACATGTATAAAAAATATTTAAGAAACGTGTATAAAAAAGTACAAGTTTAAATCGATGTTAAATGTATCACATAATTTCATGATGGTCTTTTTTTGTACAACTAATAATCGATGAGTAAGTCGTCGATTTTTAGTTGGATTATATTCTTATCGAACAACAGGGTATCTAATAGCTGAAGAATTTTTATTGTTTTTCGATTGATAAAAATCGATTGTTATATGATTTACTTTCGATCGATTAAACCAAGTGTTTCTTTTAAGTATGAATTCTACGAGTTCTACTATCGAAGAAGAAAATATTTTTCTTACAATCATCGTAAAATCGTACCTTGCATGATGTTAATCGAGGAGGCAAGAAAAAATATGACAAATCCATTTTAGCCGATTTTTAAATCGTGCTCGGTGGTTGAAAGGAAATATATTTTTCAAACACTTAGATATATAACAAAAATACATATTTAACACTGAAACAAAATAAAATGAGATCTAGTGATGTGTAATATATCCTTTTGCAGTAATCTTAAATTCGAAAATTGTTCTCCTGTAAAAAAAGAAAAAAAAAAGGATCTTTCATATTTTTCCCTGTGATCTTCGATTTACATACTTTACATCCACGATATAGCGCGATACTTTTGCTACTGCAACTAGATTAAAAACGGCTTGTTACACCTTAATACTAGCATCAAGGACGGCTTTATGGTTGCAGAGATTCCAAATATTTGCTAACTCTGCACATTAAAAAACACACGAGTATGTATCTATAAAGAAAAGTTTCTAAGATTTCCTTAAGAGTAGCATCTCTTAAAAAGAGTAAAAATTTCTTAAGAAATACAAATATCATTCGTATCGTTATTTTCGTTGTTTCGAGAACATTCGCCTTCATAATTTTTACATAAAAGAAGAGAACGCATATACATATACGTAAATTACATCGATAAGAAGAACCTACGATAAAAGCTGCCTTCTTTAAAAGCGATCGATTTCGATGCTAATCCACTTGAGGTGAATGGTGACTATATCCTTAAGCGGTGGCCTGATTTCACGAGAGTTTTCTAAAAGTACCTCAAGGGTCATAAATTGCACAAGGGTTTCCCAGTATTAAACGATCGAGCTGTGTCAATCTGCTCGATGAGTAGAAATAAGAAACAACGGGAATACGATACATGTCGGCTATTATTATTGACAGAATACCTGACACAGTTTCAAAATTGAATTTAATATTTTAGGGATCGCAGATTTGTTTCCTGTACGCTTAGACGCTATCATATTGGATTCTTTTATTATTTATTGTCATGCACTGATTTTTATTTTCTATGAGTTCTTTTAAAGTTCCTTGTGAACTATGACTTTTCAACATCTAACGTAGTTTCTTTTCTTTTCTGTCTAATTAATACTGCAACCCCCATTCGTATTATCTTGGAATTAAAATATTTCAATTTAAGACTGGGTCTATTAAAATCGATTTTGAACATTTAAACACCGTGTGTGTAAATACGTATGATACTTGTAGTAATTCAAGTAACACATATACTACGAGATTTTTACATCGTTGTACATTTATATACAATTTCGAGTTTAAAAACAATATACGAAAACATTTTCGATTTTATGTTTGAACAATGGCTTTTCTCACGTAAGCTGTTTGAGGAACATCTTCAAGACTCGATCTTGAATAACTGTAACTTCAAATTGCTGGCATTTAAACTAGAAAAAATACCATCTTTTTAACATCGTAAATACGGAATAAAAATGAGCCTTAAGTAAAGCTAAAATTCTCGAATAGGACACTTACGCATAACATTTATCGAGAAAGTCAAAGAGTCTTATTTTGCTCTACATTACGAAACACAAATGGCGCAAATGAGGCAAATAATTTAAAATAAGATAACTAGAAAAACATTCAAATGCATCATAAATATCAGCAGATATTAAGTACCAATACCTAGTAGTCTTAATACTTATTGCTTTGCAGTATATATAATTAGAATGACACTTTCGCCTTATAAAAGTTGTAGAAATAGTCCCAGTCTTACCTTGAGCACCGTATTCTTTCCAACAAAACCGGAAGCCCCTATTCTGTCTCAAACATGTTTCTCACATATCGAATAATCGTCTGGTCGGCTTCAACGACAGGATTTCATGTGAGTGTTCAGGACAGTCCTGGTGACGAAACCTTTACCACATCGAGGACAAACATACGGTCGTTCGCCGGTATGATAACGTTTATGCACGACCAACGTGGATCTCTGCGTGAAAGCTTTGCCACACTGATCGCAAGAATACTTTCTCTCGCCAGTGTGTGTGACATTATGAGTCCTGAGCAATGTTTCACAGGCGAAACACTTGCCACACACTTCGCAGGTATAAGGCTTTTCGCCGGTGTGCGATCGATTGTGAATTTCGAGGCCTTTTGCGGTTTTTAATTCTTTCCCGCAAAGAGCGCATAAATATCGACGTCTTTCGTAATTTGGCATATCGCCATGAGCTTTCACTTTGTGTTGCTTCAAGACCGATTTGTACTTGTAAACCTTCCCACAGACGTCGCATTTGTGCTCCGTGGTGTTCTGCGGACTGTCAGCTTCGAGCTTCTCTTGAATCAACGTTGTTGGATCGTAGTGGTACAAACGGTTGTGTTCCTTTAGGCTACGTTAATTTGAGAGATTGGGATTTTGTGAAATTTTCTACATGATAATCGAAAGATTGAGATTTTCTAACATTTTCTAATTTAATTAATTGAAAGATTAGGATTTTGCGAAATTCTTTTAATGATTTAAAGTATTGAGATATATGACGTGTTTCGTAATTCGAGAAGAGTTAGATTTGTTGAGAATTTGGCACAAGGGTCCTGAAGGGTACAAGAGAGAAACACGATAAGTCACATTTTCTTTTCTAATGTAATTTTAAAATTCAATAGATACATTATCAACTATAGTTTCAAATGCATATTTTTGCTATCTATCTGTTTTTATATAATTTGCAAATATCGATTACCGTGAGATTAGCTATTCTTTTGGTTTTATATTAAACTTTTTCAGTTTATCATCTATAATTAAAATAAATATATTTCTCTTTTCTCGACTAATCATAATTAATTAATCATCAAGTGACTTGCAACATAAACTTATCGTATCCTCTATGTGTAGCCTTTATATATTCTCGCCACAGCATTGCCTTCGCGTGACTATCAATTAAAATGATTGTATATTAGAATGAAGTCATAGGACAATATTATCATACCTGTATGCATCATTGAACGTAGTACCACAAGCGTTACATTGTTGAAACTGCATAAAGTTATGCATAGTTGTGTGTGTCATCAAAGAATCCTTGTCTACGAAGTTCTCGCTACAGATTTCACAGGTGAACTTCATTTCTCGATGATGTCGTTTCGTATGTCTTTCCACATCAGTCGCATTCACCCCCATGAAACTGCATTCAGTGCAGGAAATCGTTTTAGGAGTGTGAGATTTTTTCACATGGGCGTTCAGCATAAACTGCTGCGGATATGTCTTCCCACACGTGACACATTTGAAGGGTCTATGGATACCGTGAACGATCCTCAGATGAGCTACTAATCTGGTTACGAAGTGGAATTTTTCTTGACAAAGGTCGCAGACTTTCTCGTTCCCCTCGAACCTGAAAGGTTTAGTTTAGAATCGAAATTGTCTCCGTGGGATCATTGAAAATCGTTCCATTTTCTAATTTATTCTTATTCATCAAGAAATTTTATCAAAATTGATGATCATTCAATTGTTATTTCTTTCCTCTTTACGTTTAAGGAAATTACTTAGAGACCAGTTTTGTAATAAGTCATCGGAAAAGATTCTTGTCTTTTAAATGGATTTTATTCGAATTTGTGTGTATGAACCTTTATTTCAATTTGAATTGCTTGCGTGTAGTCAAAATGATTGTGTGAAATTTATATATGTACGCGTAAGAACGTAAACTATTTTACTTAATCCTGATCATAAAAAATATCTAACAAAACTCACTTTTGTCCAGGATCGAGAAGAATATCCTCGTTCTTGATTCGGAAATCTTCGCAGCTGCTAAGCATGTCGTGATCGTTGTCCCAGTGGCTGGAATGAGGGAACCTTCATTGACAAAGCTACACATTTACAGAAAGCATCATGTATGGTTTCATAATTAGAATCAACACTGAAATTCATACATTAAAATGCGAAGCTTCCGATGCTTTTGTAAATGCGCGTACCTAAATCCACCATCACCATCTCGTACAATTTTCAATAAAATACAAGATTCTATTCGTATCAATCATCATCCTTTTATTAAAAACGAACAAATTTCATTGGTAACAAAAAGAATTACGAGCTCACACACGTATCTCTTTATTAGACGATCTCGTTCGCAATTAAGTTTCGAGCTGCGTAGTTTTCTCATGAATCTTTCGATGTTTCTTCAGGAAACTCGCAGAAACGAATCCCTTCCCACAATCCGCGCATTGATACGGTCTTTCCCCGGAATGGTACCTAAGATGTAATATCAAAGAAGTCCTCTGTGTAAACCTTCTTCCACACTGCGAGCAACCGTACGGTTTCTCCCCAGTGTGCACTCGCCGATGAACAGCGAGGTTTTCTTTGCTAGAGAACTGCTTGTCGCATAAATCGCATTTTACGATCTTCTCGTTAACGTGGCCCCGCCTATGCACCATCAACCTCCTCTTGGAAGACAACACTGCCCCGCATAGATCGCATAAATGCTTCATTTTCTCGTACAAACCGTGTCGTTGCTTCAAGTGCCTTTCCAAGAACAATTTTCGCGTGAAACCCTCCAGGCAAATTGTGCACACGTGCTTCTTTGTCACGTCATTTCTTAATTCTAACTGCGAGACACTCGCATGATGCGTTCTTAAGTGATTTGTCAGGTTCTTCTTGTAAGGGTATGACTTGCTACAGTGATCACATTTGTACAATTGCTTCCTAGTATGAACATTTATATGTTCTAAGTATTCTGTTCTCAGGAAGAAGCCTTTTTCACATTGTTCGCATTTAAAGGAATAGTCTTTGGTGTGTCTTCGACGATGGCTCTCGAGGTTTGACTTTTGGTTTGATCTATAGTCACATAAGTCGCAGGAAAATCTTTTGAAACCAGTGTGAATTAATTTGTGACGAGCTATGTTCATGGGACTTCTGAATGTTTTGCCGCACTCGTCGCAGCTGAAGGCTCTGTCGATACCATGGAGGTTCTTCAGGTGTTCTACCAGCTTCCTCATGTGACAGAAGCAGGCTCCACATTTGATGCATTCGTGAATTGCTCGAGAAATTGCTCTTCGCGATCTGAAACAGAAACAACGATGAAGTGCACGAAGTAATTTAGATAATGAAGGAATAAATGTGCAACTACGTAGAATTATTATGGTACTTATTTGTTTAGAATGAATGTTCTTCTGCGATGATTTTTGTTGTTCTTCGTTAAGTTTTACTATATACCTACCAATATTCGATGGTGTGCAATGACATTTTATGAGAATCTCGTACACGTTATACATATGAAAAATTGTTCATTTTGTAGAAATGAAATGTGAATATTATTTTAAGAAAATCAAATTTTAGTAAGTTGAAGTAGGAATTTATTAGAAGAAATAATAGACGATATGTATGCGTATCGTTTTTAAGTGTTTTATAACCAATTATTAAATGTACATAAAGCTTCATACACTTTCTGTTACAAAAGTTTTGTAACGTATAAATACATGTGATTAATATTCGTTTAATATTTAAGTCTCGGAGAATTATTCATTTTTTTCGTTGAAGATAATGTTTTTTTAATGTTGATTCTTTGTGGAACGTTTTCGCCTCAAAATTACAAAACTTTTTTACGTCTTAATTTTTCAATTTGATTTTTAAGTTATAGGTGATAAATATTCAAGATGATCTGAGGAACAGTATGGTTTTAATATATAATTATAATAAACCCTTTCGTAACCAAATATTGTTTAAATCGTGGAAAAAGAACTTTTTAGTAAAAAAACCCATAATATCAATAAATTTGCTCTGGTTTTTTTTCTTGTAAGGAAGACATAGTTATAATGTATACAAATTTACTATAAACAAATACACTTATTGTTTACTCACTTAATAACATTTAAGAATACAATGTTGCTCGTACGCAACGTAGAGCACAAACAGACTGAAGTCTGCATTGTGAACGAAGTACTTTAAATGTCAAATTATCTAACACAAACTGTGCTATGAATATTAACAAAATAAACAACGAATAATTAAATTCCCTCTGAAACAATGTCTCGTGAAAATTTCTCTATAACACCTTATTCGACGCAATATAAACTTTAATTGATCGTTTTACCCTTATATAACTGTCTTTCGATCTAACACTAATGCTTTAGAAACTTATATTGTCTGTAGCTTCTAAATGTAAACTATATCTTTCTAATAAAATTAAAATACTCTCAGAGGCAAATAAAATATTTTGCTACTTGTCAATAGATTTACTATTTAAAAGAAAAAGGAAAAGCATATTTTTTTTCCTTATCTTCGTTGAATTTTAATAAATATAAGGATACAAACATAACGAGAATCAAGTTACACTACTCAGTCGTTATAAGTACCATTACTATTAGATTGCGGATGTTGCTGCATTTTTGGGAAATTTAAGAATGTAAAAATCTACAAAATGTATACAATACATACACGATATGCTTTTGCACATATATCTTTATATGTAAAATATTTAAAGTAAAATAATCATCATAATATTTAACACATGGAATAAATTTCTTTGTAAATTTTTCATTACATTTACAAATTTCATAGACATTCACAGTCTAGGCGTAATGATGGTCAATATCAAAACAAGTTACATTATACCTAGAAATAACAGAAAATTAACACTATTTACGCTTAGAAACACCAGACAACATAAACTTCAAAACCACAAGAACAGATTCACAAAGTTCAAAAACACACGAACGTCCCAGTTACTCCATTCACTTCACCTAATTCTTCTTCTCCATCGCGGCATCGTTCAGTCCCTGAGTAAAATCCGCGATGATCTTTCTAACGGAGATCACAGGGAGCTGTGGCAGAGGTCCAGGATGTCGCTTCCTGTGACAGATCAGTCCCGGTTTTTGCGCAAACTTCTGTCCACAAATATCACAAGTATACGGTCTTTGACCCGTGTGTATCAAAATATGTTGCTCCTGAGCAGTTCTTCTCGGGAACTTCTTGCCACAAACCGGGCAAGAGAACGGCCTGATACCTTCGTGAATCCTCAAATGAAGGTCCAGATCCCTCTTTTGACCAAAAGTCTTGCCACAAGTTTGGCAAACCACTTTCTCCTTCCTCTTGTGCCACAACAGATGTTGCTCCAGGTTCTTCTGCGTCGTCATACAACGTTTGCACAAATTACACTGGTACGCAGTCTTGTAGTGCTTGTATTTCATGTGAGACTTTAAGGAAGGCACGCTCTTGCATGCGTGACCGCAAACTGTGCAAATAATTGGAGATGCGTTGCTATGCATTTGCTTCGCGTGCTGCACCATGTCGTTCTTGATCTTGAATTGTTTTCCACAGACTGCACACGAATAGTCGAACCTGCTGGTGTGCTTTCGAATGAAATGATCCTTCAGTGTCCACCTGTTGTTGCTTTTATATTCACAGATACTGCACGGATATAGTACAGGACCATGAACTTGCTCCGAGTGCTGTTTCAAGTCTTTTCTTAGCCCGAATGTTTGGTTGCAAGTTTTACAGCGATGTCTGTGTTGCTTCATGTGCGACGCTAGAAACGACTTCCGGTTGAACTGTTTGCCACAGAAGTCACACTCCAATAGAGGTTCAGTTTGCTTTTTCGAGATTGTTGCTTCAATTTTGTTGCTTCGACTTGGTTCGATTTTCAACTTTTTCGTTGTACAATCTACGGATGTTATAGTGCGAATTTTTAAGTTCATTTTTCTGATCCTTTCCCTTTGTCGCCTTCGTTCCGTTTTTGCCAAAGAGTATGAGTTTTCTATTTTGATGAAACAAGGTTCTTCCAGAGGATTCGTGTCGCTACCATTAAGAGGGTCCAGTGCAGGAGAACTAAAACAGATTGAAGTAAAGTTGTTAGGTTTTGGTATCTACAGGGTGGTTTTGACAATGCTGCTATATAGAGAGCTTACTTACTTGAAACATATTTAGCAGATGAACGTTTCACGAAGTTTCGATTAGAAATATTTTTGTGTAGGAGCAGAGATCTTTATATGAAGCAATGGAATATTTTGTGTATACTAAGATAGGTATTTTGTAGGTAGTTCAATCGTAATTAATGTGTAATTTTCATCATACCGATCGATTTCTCACGATATGAATTTCAATGCAAAGTATTTTCGAAATATTTTTGATGAAAATTCGTCAGTTTTCTTTCTATCATATGTTGTTCGAAGATAAAAATATTTATTTGTTATAATGGAAATTTTTGCATACTTACTTTTTCCTTAAAATTTTTCTCAATATGAAATAATATTATGGGAAGTATACTATGATATTTATAATTAACAAGTTTTATTTAACCACAGTTTTATTAAAAAGTTTGGAATACAGTAAGAAATACAAACAACATTCGTAGAAAACATTTTTAAAATATAAAAATTCATATTTCATCAATAAAGGAACGATAGAAACAACTGTATTGTTTAAAAATCTTAAAAGTATTTATAAAACCCAAATACTCGTTTTTAGTACAAAAATGCCAATCCAAAAATGGTAGTTTAAAAAGCAATATTAAAGTTTCTTATAAAAAAATGCCGTAAAATTGTACGTTACGCTTAATTTGTAAAATTACAAATGCACTGTTTTATAGTGAAAAATTCGTAGAAACCGTGAATTAATAGGTAAATTCAAGCTCTATACACAAGTAAAACAAAACGAATAAAATTCCTCGCTTATTCGATAACATCCAACAATCAGCGACATGAAATATATGAAAAGAGTGAAGTACGCCGGTACAATATTCAAATTATATATATTTCTTCGAAACAAAAATAGATTTTTCAGACGTATCGATGAACTCTTCAATAATCCATTCGCTATCCTATTAACTCATTAAGGACCAGTAAAATTCAATCCATTTACGATTTTTTGTTATTCAACTTGCTTTGTAAAATTCTGCTTTTGTACGAATACTGTTTGCGAGGAAGGATTGCAATATTGCACCTGGACCCTAGATCTATAATTTCCTGAAATTTAAAGAAATTGAGCATTTGTGATACTATGATAAGCTATAATTTCTTTAAATCATAGAGATTTATTGCGTGTTTCCGACTTGCTATAATTCCAACGATGCTGATGTACGCATTTTTTGCGTATTATTTCATCGTTTAACCCTGAATGATTTAACGTAGTTATTTACAGCTTTTCTTTACATCAATCCCAAACCTCTTACAACCTCGCTCATTTGAATTACCCATTTATTCAATTTTAATAATCGTATTCTTCATAGTATATTCCTTAGTGAACTCCGTGACGATATTCTTGATGGATACGACAGGCAATGGAGGCAGAGGTCCAGGATGGCGCTTCCTATGGCAAATCAGCCCAGGTTTCTGAGCAAACGCCTGCCCACAGATATCGCAAACATACGGTCTCTTTCCTGTATGAATGAGAACATGCTGCTCTTGGGCAGTCTGCCTTCTGAATGTCTTTCCACAAACAGGACAAGGAAAAGGCTTGACTCCTGTATGCACTCGCATATGAGAGTCCAAATCCCGACCTCGAAATCTCTTTCCACACGTGGGGCAGAGCACCTTTTCCCTGGTCTCGTGCCAGGTTAAGTGTTGCTCCAAATTCTCTTGAGTCGTCATCCCCCTTCTGCAGATTCTGCAGATAAACTCAGGCTTATAGTGTCTGTACTTCATATGAGCCTTGAGAGCATGAAGATTCTTGCTGAAGTGGCCACAAACGTCGCACACTATTGGTGGCGCGTCGCTATGATTTTGTTTCACGTGATGGTTCAATGCTTTCTTTATCTTGAATTGTTTGCCACAAGTGTCGCAAGCGAAATTGTAATTAGTCGTGTGTAGACGAATGTAGTGATTCTTCAGTGTTCCCTTGTTATTGCTTTTGTATTCGCAAACACTGCAATCGTACACTTGACGTCGATGGATCTTCTCTATGTGAGAAGCTAGGTATCGACGAAGTCTAAAAGTCTTCGGACAGTCAGAACACTTGTGTTTGTGTTTCTTCAAATGCTCCGCCAAGTTACTCTTCTTCAAGAACTTTCGTCGACAGTGGTCGCATTCTAGACGAGTCAAGGTTTTCTTTTTGGATCGTTGGCCGGGATTGTTTTGAAGAGATATTGCGGTTTCCTCTTGGCTAGCGGACATGATCTCGAAGTTTTCTTTGTCGATCCAATTCTCGTATACCTCGGGGAGCTCTAACGGTAAGTGAGCCTGCGAGTCGGTCTTGAATTCTTCGCTCAAAGGATCCAAAATTCTAAAACAGAAAATGAAGCAGATCGTGTTATCTTTGGTCTAGGGAACCGTAGGGTATCGTATGGCTAGAAACTTATCGTTAAAAATTCTGAAATTATATTTTCTTCCAAGTAAATTAAGAAATGTATACGTTCTGAAAACTTATTTATTTTTGGAATATATTGTTTTCACTGAAACATTATTTTCAAACGTGTTATATATTTAGCAACCATATTTTATTGATTTAGTAATCGCTGAAACCTAAACGTAATTTTCTGTGAATATTCTTTATAAAAATAAAAATCTTAGAAGATAATTCTAGTATCTGTATTCGTCATACCTTCTCGCTCTTCTAATGCGATCCAGAACAGTCGTAGCCTGGAAACGTATAAAAATAATATAAATTATTTCACCGTTTCAACGCGATCGTTTAATACATCAGATATACTTATCTTGTATACTTGAATACCATATTTTTACTTTCTTCTCTGCTTTGATAAATTTTACGTATAAAACGCAATATTATAAACTTTACGTAATATCGTTAATTGTTAGATATAAGGACGTCAAACGATATAACAGTTTTTCTTCATCCAAGCTTATTTCTTTTTTCTCGTCCAACGTTATTATGGGGATAGTCGAAGAGATCAGGTTCAGTAAAAATATTTATTTCAAACTCAAAGCTATACACAGCGCATAACTATCCTTAAGTATTAGACTAAGCTATTGATTTTTAGAAAAATAGCCGTCGTAGACGTGCTTTCTACCGCGCGAGCTTCCTTTCTCTCACGGATTTTACGTTTGTCCCTTGAACAATTACTAGCAACCTGGTCGGCGAGGGCAGGGACGTTACTGCATTTACATATAGAGTGAAACGGAGCATATTACCATGTTACGTTATATTACAGTTATTCTTAGGAGGACTAGCTCTCGCGAATAGAATTAGTGTCATTAAGACATATCACAACGCGAACGTATCAACGATTTCGCGTGAATGACGACCGAAGGTTCATAATATACATTAAAACAACACGAGGATGTTCATCGAGGAATTGTGAAATATCTTCGTTCTTAATACGATGCGTAAGAAAAAAGCTTTTGATGAGATAGAACATGATCAAGTTTCCTTTTTTATTTGACCGATTTATCACACTGTATTGAAATAACGGAAGCTATAATTCTGCGTAATCATAGCATATTATAATTAACAAAAGGAAACTAGCGCTTCTTGCGTAGTTAGTTTTTAATTTTATTCGATATTGTTAATGACGAAGCAACGCCATTTTATCTGCTCGCTAATTGGAAATTTAACGTTTTAAAGGATGTTACGTAATTAGTATGCGATTTCTCTTACACCCAGCTCAAGAAACGTTTATTTTGTTATTGCATATTTATGCAAATAATAATAATACGAGTTATAATTTTTCTCAAATAATTGAATCAATTAAATATCCGTTCAACTAAAAATTAAGTTAAAATATAGTATGATATTGATGATTAGAAGCCGATTAAGACTGACTTCTAGACTTTTTAATAAACTGAAAGGAAAACTTAGAAAGGAATCTTATACTCTTTCGTTTCTCGTTTCATTTTCGTTCACGTAAATTTTCAATTTACAAGACTGTTATTATATTATACATCTTACATCTCTATACTTATAGTTACACGCGATACGTCTAAAAATAATTATTAATCGATCTAGTGTCTTTAATCTTTCAATCTCGGTGGCGTACAAAGTATTCTGGCATTCCATCATTCGCACCTTGCAGTTGTTTCGACCAATCGGGTCGAACAATCAGGGTGAGAAAATATTGCTCTTACTCGTTGTTGAAGCATACAGTTGATCGTAAACAATGATTACAATTTTGTACAACTTATACAAATAACTCTGTACTGATTTTTTCATTAATAATATTAACCCCCCTTTCAGTCCTTTTAGATGCAAACAATATTTCACTTTCGTTCGAATGTCTCGACAGTGTTCAAATTGCTATTATATAAAATTTATATAAAAAATTATATATTGTATAAAAAAATCTGTCCGTTTCGACTATTCGTCAACTTTGAATTTTTAAAAATCAAGGAGATGAAAAAAATTTCGGGATGAGGAATATGTACCCAAAAGTACCACGGTGTTAATAAAGAACAGGATAGGGCGCAACGAAAGGTTAATAATATATGGGAATGAAAGTGTTTGACAAATCTTTACGTTTTCATAAATCGCTGAAGTAACGATTATGATACAGGGTTAGTTATCGATAATCATATTCGAAAATTTACAAATTTTATAATCCACGAATAAGAAGAGTAGTTATAGACAATGTTTATTGTAATAATTACTCTGCCAAAAAATCATAATTTTAAATTGTAGTATGAATATCAAAGAATTACAAGGAAATCAAGAATCACAGATATCCTGCATTAAGATTATCTTAATATTTGAAATATACTAATATTTTTCTAGGTTTCAAAGAAACGCGATATGATTCGTAGAAACACGAGTATTACTACAGAATCACCAACGCTAGTTTATCGATAATATAACGAATATTCGCTAGAAAATGTGCAATTAATTAACGTACTTGCAATTTATCCTTCAACGACGAGCAGAAATGAAAACTTCGTCGTACATTCCAAGACCGTCTACGATCGGATTTGTCTAATATTTCATCATTTAAAACCAAAATTCTCTTATGCAATATTTGTCTCGATATGCGAAATTCAACAGAATCGCACCATCTTCCTAGCGACCGAAACGTTTGTTTATTAAGTATCAAAGGAAACGCTTGCTTAAATCGAAAGATCAACAAATTTGGAACAATTCTACGCTTCCTCCTCGATCCTCTCCTCGTTTTCGCGTGCGCTTATCTCCTGTACGTAACCTTCGGTGAACTCTTTCACGATATCCGCAATTGGCATCACAGGTAAAGGAGGATGAGGTCCAGGATGAGTTTTCCTATGACAGATCAGACCAGGCTTCTGCGTGAACGCTTTTCCGCAAATGTCGCAGACGAAAGGCCTCTTCCCAGTGTGGATGAGCAAATGTTGACGCAGCTGAGACCTCCTCGCGAATGGTTTATTGCAGATTAGACAGGAATGTGGCTTGCACCCTGTGTGCACTGCCATGTGCCTTTTAAAAGAATCTTTTTTGGTGAACGTTTTTCCGCATTCAGCGCATACTATCTTCTCCCTTTTCTCGTGCTGCGTTAGCAGATGCTGGTCGAGATTTTCCTGTGTGACCATGCGTCGTTTGCATATATGACACTCGTACTTAGGTTTAAAATGTGCCCATTTCTGGTGTACGTAAAGAGAGCCAGTATTCTGACATAGTTTTCCACACACGGGACAGTTAATCGGTTTTTCTTTATGATGGAACCGTATGTGGTTGGTCAGGTCGCCTTTCACTTTGAACTTCTTTGGGCAAAACTTGCACTGATGCTCGTACCGATCGGTGTGTTTTCTAATAAAGTGCGATTGCAACGAGTGCTTCGATCTGCACACGAAGCCACAGGCAGCGCAAGGGAATAACATGTTATTGGGTCGTTTCCTGGACCAAGTTTCGTGCTTCCTTTCCAAGTGAGCCGCGAAAAGACTCTTTTTAAGAGTCCTGTAATCGCAAACCGCGCAGATATACGCACCATCTTCCTGTATGCACACCTTCTTCTTGTGCGTCCATGCCACATGTTTCCTGAACGAAATAGCCGAGCTGAACATCTCCGAGCAAAGTTTGCATTTCAGTGCACTGCCCGGACTTCTGGAAATTTTCCTACGCGTCTTCGTTGGTGTCACATGATTATTTGGCATCTCCAAGATCTCTTCCTCCAAGTATTCCACCTGTTCTATCTGATCTGGATCATCCGGATCTACTTGATCTATTTGTTCCAACTGCTCTTGATCATTATACACTTCTTGTACCTCTTGCTCCTCTTGCTCCTCGTGTTCCACTTCTTGATACTCCACCACTTCCTTCGCCCCAATATCACCGGATGTCAGCTTCTCTATAGTGACCATACTACCCTGAACTTTAACCTGATAAATATCTCCAATCGTTTTATCGTTCTCTTCGTCAATCGTGCCGTTTAGGATTATCGGTTTCACATCTTCTTCTTCCCTCTGCTCTGTACTTCTGTTTAAAAGATCTTCATCCTCGTATAATTTTTCGTCCGTCGAATCGTACTGTAGTTCATCTTCGTTGTAAAGACATTCGACTTTGACGAGGTCCTGTTTTTCATTCTCGTGACCTATCTCGTCTATCTGTTCGGGAATATCTTCGTCAGCTAGTGGCGTGTCGTCTTCAGGTACAAACGCGTAGTACGGCTTCCCGTCGAACTCCAGGATTTGCCATTTTTTCATTACGACCGATTCCTTGTCGTAGATAAAGATACCGCGCGAGTTGAGGTGGTCGAGCTCGTACCTGAAACATCATCCATCAGTGGCGTTATTAACGGGCTACCTCGGTCGCTTGTTGGACTGCAAGCTTTTGAAAAGCGTTTCGTTCATTCATTCTTATCGTTTATGGCAGTGTATGCCAAATTTCCCGCGGATTAAAAGGTTCATCACGCGTTTGTTACTTTTAAAACGTTGATAAAAGGTTTGGGTTAGATCGCTTGTAAAAGAGATAATTAAACTTAAAAAAAGAGGTTTTTGCAGTTTGGCCTAGGAGATTAGTCGTGAAGAATGTTAGAGAGTGAGATCAGAGTAAAGCAGAGCATGAGAGGATTAATCGACAATCGATACGTGTCGTCAGTGGGGAAATTATATTTACTTTATTTCGGGTACGTGGAGATACGTTGCAGAATACGTAAGAAAATACAATAAAAATCTTGAGCGTTTTATATAGTAGTTATAGCGGATTTTTATGCACTTATGGGTAATATTATAGAAAAAAAGTATGTACAATAATAATACATAAAATATCCGAGATAGAGTATTTGTTGTAATATTTAATAGGTAGAACAAAATTCTGTTTAAGTTCTATTTTTCTTCTAGTTCGTCGAAATATAAATTAAGTGTGCGTAAAAATATAAATTTGCGTAAAACTTCGCAGTCGAGTAATAAGATCCTCTATTAGAAACACGATTGAATTCCATAAAAAGTCGAGATCGCCTTAAAAACTTAAAGCTAGGCATTTTTTCTTTTCAATATGATCTACGTTAAAAATCGTGCGATACATACAATTTTCCACAAACTTCGATATACAACTTTCAGTAAAGAACATTCGTAAGAAATTATCAAACCGTTGAACAGTGGTAAATCTCTTAAATCTTATTCGCTGACAAAACAAGATCAGTTTTCGAGACATTTCTTCGAAATAAGTGCAATTCTCAATAAAAGAAGAAGAAAAGTAAAATTATAAAATCTTGGTTAAATCTAAAACACAGCTTCCGGATAACACAGGTTTCTTCGCTTCTTCACCAACTTCTTCAAGATGTCAATCTTCGACGTAATTCCCGGTGAAATAATGAAGCCCATAAAATCTTCGTTAAATCTAATACACAGTTTTCTTCATTTCTTCATGAAGTCTTTTAGGATGTGATCGATATGCATGACAGGAAGAGGAGGCAATGATCCAGAATGGATCTTCCTATGACATATAAGACCAGCCTTCTGAGCAAACGATTTTCCACACACGTCGCAGACATAAATCCTTTCTCCTGTGTGCAACAGTAAATGCTGACTCAAACTGCTATGAGTAGTAAACGCTCTGGCACAAACAGAACAGCTATACGGTTTATCCCCAGTGTGTATCCTCATGTGTTTCCTGAAATCGTGATTTTCAAAGAATGTTTTCCCACATTCTTCGCAGACAGACTTCTCTTTCTTTTCGTGCTGAGTCAACACGTGCTGATCTAAGTTCTCTTTGGTCACCAATCTCTTGTGACACACCGGGCACTCGTATTTCGCTTTATAGTGAGCGTGTTTCTGATGAGTATACAGACTGTGACTGTTTTTACAAGTTTTGCCACAAACGTCGCATATCACAGGAGGTTCTTTGTGATTCAGTCTCATGTGTGTCGTTAAATCACCTTTGATCTTGAATTCCTTGCCGCATTGCTCACAGGAGAACTCATAAAGCTGTGTGTGTTTTCGTACAAAGTGAGATCTCAAAGTTTCCTTTCGAGAACAGATAAGACCACAAATAATGCAGGCGAATTTCCTATTACTGGTTGATCTATTATCGCCTGAATCTTCGTGATTCTGTACTAAGTGAGCAATCATTGTGGATCTTTTGTTGCAGCGGAAGTCGCAGATTGTGCATGATAAAGCTTCCTGTTTTTGAGATACTAGTTCCATGAAAGAATCGTCTTTTGAGAATACGTCCTTCTTCTTTCGATTTTCGTGAGTAAGTTTGTGCCTTTTTAATAAGTACTTCTTTTTGAATTGTTTTTGACAGATATCACAGGCTGGTAAGATCTTAGAGTCCTCTTCTTGAGATGAGTTTGTTTCTTGTTTGGTTCCTCTGGCGGGTGTAGATAATTTTGAAACGCAGATGGAATTTGATTGGGATAGTCCGTCCCTAAAACAGGAAAAATGGCTAAAGTTTATTAGAGTTCTACAAGGATGGTATTTACTGACGATGATTACTTACAGTCGAAGTTAATAGTCACGACGAGTTTGATGTGAAAATAGTAAAATTAGCAGTGGTAGGTATTTATTCTATTGTTTGGGGATAACGATAACGATGATTCATGTTTTTATTCGATGTAGCAGGAAAATGGTACAAATAGTTGATTATAAATGGCTGACAATAATTTGTGAGATATAATTACACTTTTCAATTTCATTGTAATTCTTGAAACGTCATTTAGGATTTATAAAATAGTAAACACGAAGAATATAAATTGCAATTCAACCAACAAATGGAAAGATGTCTAATAAATTTTCATTGATATAAAGAAATTGAATTTATTATTGAACGTTGTATTCATTGTGAGATATTCAATTTTTGTATCAATAGAACGAAGGATGTTAGGAAAATTTCAAGAAAATTATAGTTTGAACGCATGTTGAAGATGTTTCAAAGATATTATGCAATGTATTTTTAACTATATTATTAATGGTGTAATCAAGTGGCAAAAATCCATAATAGAGGCAATCGTTTCTCTTTATGGCACTTCAAGGATGCACAATTATTGATTAATTGTTAGAGATGAACTTGCCGCTTCCCGAAATAGTTGTACTGAATTTCCTGAAACATAAAATCGTAAGTACGATTAAATTTAAAATTAGCTCATTGGTCAAAGCATCATACCTTGAAACTTATTTATATAGTTACCTATAACTATTTTATGAACTTTAATTAAATCAACGTTAAATTGTTTAATATTTGTAATAAATTTTATACAATACTTATCTGCAATTTAATTCATTTCACCTGAGATAAAATGGCATGCCAATCGTTTCACATTTTCCAAAACTCCAACAACGTAAATCAACGTTCATTTACATTTGCATACAATAGAAATCACGCACTGTTCACTGTGTGAAAGATAATTTCATTTAAAGAAAGAAAATAGAATCTATTTTCTATTTAAGTAAATCAAATAAAATAAAAATTAGTTATCGATATATATCGTAATAATTATATTACAAAAATAATTATTCGATCGCATTGCAAATTATGTCATTTTATTTTAGGTAATGATAGACAATTATGGAGAACTTCGGACGATAGTCAAGAAAAATATATATTTTTCACGAGATTGAGTTCAAAATAAATTTTTATAATTTCATCTTGTATACAATATATTTCACAATGGATCTTGCTATTCATTCCCCCAAATGATTCGTTTCTACGATAATCATATAATCTGATAGAAACGAATCGTATAAAATTATACATTTTTTTTTCATGGATGGAGTATGTACACGAAAATGAATGAAAGCATGGGAAAATAAATGTTTGAAAATATTAAAATACAAACATCGACGTTCACGTTCGGATTATAATAAAATCATAATTATAAAAATTATATAATTGAGGTTACGTGAAATTAAGTGAAAAATTAACCGGGAATTAAGAATTTAAGATTTCCCCTTCGTAATTTTTCATCTCGATTAATAAGAATGTAATACAATTAATGACACAGCGTGTTAATAACTAATCGAGGAAGATCGATTTTCACTTTATACTAATCTTAGAATTGATTCAACAAATTGAAGTAAATTAAATTAACTAATATAAAATCTTCTGGTATAATGAATACGAGAATCTTTTTCTTAATCCAGATATGTATATCATTCTTCCAGTTCATCTATTCATACTGCTTCACATCCTTCTGCGAGAAAGTCATTTTTTCAATCCATATGATTCTGCTACAATCGTCGAATTTTTAATGCCTCAATCTGGTCTCCATTTCAATTGAATTCAGAGTTTCCATTTCAATCGGGTTTGAATGTTAGGAATATTGGGAAAATGGGAAAAACTCTAACACGAAGTTGAAATTAGAAATCATAAATCACTCGCTAATATTATTAATTGGTAAACCACTAAGTAAGGGAGCTTGATATCTGCAAGCTTTAGAAATTACTCAATCACTGAAAGTAATGTTAAACTTTGAACGAGGAACGAATTGGATTATTCCAAAGAAATATCAAGTATGTAGTAAGTTTAAAAATAGCTGGATTAAGAAGATAAACTTCCATGTTTTATAACGTTATAACGTTCATTATTAAATGTGCATGACACACGCGTCTATTCCCACGATAAAATCATTCTTTCTTCATAAAGTCGCTAAGAATATGTTCTATATGTACTACTGGCAATGGAGGATGAACTCCAGGATGTGATTTTCGGTGACAAATCAGGCCAGGCTTCTGCGTGAACGTTTTACCGCAAATATCACAGATATATGGTCGTTTGCCCGTATGAATAAGCAAGTGTTGCCTGTAAGCTGTGCGACGCGCAAAAGCTTTACCACATATGTGGCAATCGTAAGGTCTGTCCCCGGTATGCGTCATCATGTGTTGTTTTAATCGATGATTCTCTGTGAACGATTTTCCACATTCTTCACACACGAAACTCTCTCGTCTCTCGTGTTGCAACAAAATGTGTTGATCGAGATTCTCCTGAGTGACCATACGTCTTTTGCAAATTTCACACTCGTACTTTGGTTTGAAATGTGCCCACTTCTGGTGCACATATAGAGAGTTACTATTCGAGCACGTTTTTCCACACACATCGCAAACTATGGGTCCTTCTTTGTGTTTAAAACGTACGTGTAACCTCATGTCACCTTTGACCTTGAACTTTTTGCCACAATATTCGCAATCGTATTTATATTCTGACGCGTGCTTACGTTCTAAATGTTCCTTTAATCTACGTCTATTCTGGCATTTAAATTCGCATACGTCGCAAGAGTACTCTTCAGGTTCTGCGGAGTACCTATAGCTATTTCGCCTTCTACCTATACGTTTAGCCGAATGTTTTCTACTAATGTGAGAATGAAGCGTAGATTTGTTTGTGCTTTCGTAGTTGCAGAAGTTGCAGGCATACGTCAGATTTTCGACATCCTTCGCTTCTTCCTCCTCAGTTTTGTGCTCTAAAGCGATATGCATCTTGAAGGCGACCAGACTGCGACATATTTTGAAACAGACTTTGCACTTGTAGCGCTGGGCTTGCTCGTGAACAGCGTTTCTGTGTCGTTTTAGCATTTGCATGACGGGAAAACAAATGTTACACTCTTCGCAAGCATAGACATTGGTGTCGTCATAGTGATCTTCGTTCATCGATGAAATATCGTCCATATCTTCCTTTTTTATTTTAACAGGGGATAGATTGTCGCTTGCCTCGTCATCAGCTGGAATCATATAAATTTCTTCCGCGTCATCATTGTTCTTTAGGGTATCGTCTGTCGGTTTTGCGACTGTTTTTTCACATTCTGAGAGTTTTGATGGATTTGCTGGAAGGAAGGCATAGTATAGGCAACCTTCAACGTCGACTACTTGCCACGCTTGCATCGGAATTGATTCCTTGCCGTATATAAAACGTCCATCCCCATTCAGAATCCTGAAAATTACAGAACAGTCAGTTAGGTACTTGACAAACGAATTATTTTGTCGACAACTCGGAAATATTCGCCTGCTTTTTACATTACTACAAGTGAAACTTCAACACGCAAGAACATGTGGGGATTTTTGTCATTGCGGTTAAATAACTGGAAATTATACTTGTCCACATACATGAATTTAAGATAAAGTTCTCACAAACGAAGGAAGAAGAAACGTGCCAGACTTACAATTGCAGACAAATTGTTCAATTGCTGTGTAATTATCGTTAAATTACAGGAAATTAGTCAAGCGAAAATAGAAGAACTTCATTGGACGGATAATAAACATTTCGCTGTAATGGAACTGTAATGAAGATTAATGAATATCATTGTTGAATATAACACTATGAGAGACTCGATTCAATGTCGGATATATTATATATATATAAGAAAGATCTTGCAGTATGATGTATTTTATAGATATGCAAGGTGTATATATATATATATTCGGAGTGTTACAAATGAACGAAATTGCCCAATAACAATTTTAATATAAAATAGTATTTTTTTACAAATAATTTAATGCGTATGATTAGAATTTAAACAAAAATTTAAACAATCGTTTGGAAATCCGTTTTTAAATGTTTCGATATTTTAAATAGGAGTGGAGATAATTCCAATATTCCAAACATATAGCTTTCAAAAATGAGGATGCAACGCAGTACGTACTACAAACGCAAGAGAAGGTGAATTGTATGCTCTGCATACAAAAACAGTTGATTTCATAGAGATTCTCTTTCTGGAAATTTTAAATCTCTATAGCGTGTCATAATAACGCTAGCAAATTATAAAAATGACATAGACGATAGGTTATCGTATACACGTTATATCTTACGAGTAACTTAACTTTTGACATTGTTCTTCGACTCTTTGCGGTCCACTGTTTTGCGTCGCATTTAAAATAAATTTAATTTATTTTATGCTTTTATAAAAAGTAACATGTACTGTTGTTGAAATACAATAGAATTTGCGCTGTACGAACTAATTGGGGGACAAAGGTGTTCGATCAAACCGATCAATTTTTTAATAATACAGTTGAGAGATAACGTGGAGGATAACGGGTGTTTCCATAAGGAATGTTCTACTGTGCTTCTATTAGATTGAATTGTAACAAAACAGAATGTTTTACACGAGGATAAAATGGTACAAGAGATGAAATCTTTAGTTTGAGAAAATTTTTTGGCAATGTTAATTTTTATTTTTTTAATAGAAAAATTTTACTTTAAACTTTAATAGAAAAATCTTTATATATTTTACGCCATTATATAAATACCTGTACCATTTTCTCTTTAGATAAATATTAACTCTATGATCGAAAAGAAGCGAAAAACACACTTTCTGCTACTTCTCTCTTAGAAATGAAAAATATCCAATAAAATAAAATGTCAAATCCAATTCAACGTGAAAGATCGCAAAGGTATAATCTCTAATAATAACATAAACCATAAAGCGTTAATTGCACGAGACTGTTCGCTGTAAAACAGTTCTCAATCCAGACTTCGCCCTTAAACGACCCACTTCAATTGTTTATACAATTAACAGTCTCAATTATTCATCACATCGTTTAATATATGGTCGATCAACACTCTTGGAAGCGGAGGATGCGATCCAGGATGAGATTTTCTATGACTGATCAATCCAGGCTTCTGCGTGAATGCTTTGCCGCAAATATCGCAAACGTATGGCCTGATGCCGGTGTGAATTAACAAATGTTGCTTCAACGCTGTTCTACGTGCAAACGATTTATTGCATATGGTACAAGTGTACGGTTTGTCGCCTGTGTGGATCCTCATGTGTACCTTTAGCCTACTGTTTCTGGAGAACGTCTTGCCACATTCTTCGCAAACCACGTTCTCCCTCTTTTCGTGCTGTCGGATCAT
This sequence comes from Bombus terrestris, assembly GCF_910591885.1. Taxonomy (NCBI): domain Eukaryota; kingdom Metazoa; phylum Arthropoda; class Insecta; order Hymenoptera; family Apidae; genus Bombus; species Bombus terrestris. Next base: position 6,036,537 of record NC_063272.1, read on the forward strand.
ATGCTCGTTCAAATTTTCCTGAGTGACCATTCTCCTTTTACATACTTGACACTCGTATTTTGCTTTATAATGAGCAAATTTTTGGTGTACGTACAACGAGTTGCTGTTTAGGCACGTTTTCCCGCAAACATCACAGATAACCGGTTGTTCTTTATGACTGAAACGTATGTGATTCGTTAAATCGCCTTTTACTTTGAATTTCTTTCCACAAGTCTCGCAAGAAAATTTAAAATCATCCGTATGCTTCCTGGCCACGTGTACTTTTAGTTCGTATTTATTCTTATTCTTATAGTCACATTGAGTGCAATAAAATAATTGCGGTTGACCATCGGACGTGCACGATTTTGGTACCTTATGCTTCCTTTTTATATGTGAATATAAAGATGACTTTTTATAAGTCTTAAATGAACATTCGTTACACGAGTACTCTTCGCTGATTTCCATCTTATGCTGCCGCTTATGCGAGTATAACGTACTTTTCTTTGCACATTTAAAGTCACACAGATTGCATTGTTCCTCGACAGACTTTTTACTTTGTTTCTTGCTCGCGCGAGTGGCCACTGAAGGTTCATTCTTGCATTCGAACTCGAACGCAGTGCTTGAGACGGTCGAATTGTCCTTATCTTGCTCCTTTAAACAGGTTCCTCTAGATTCTTCCTTTTCTGAAGGTTTATCGTTGCATCTCTTCTTTGGGATTTCCTCGCTATTAAGCGGCTGATGATTCAGCGTTATATGAGAAATCAGAGTGCTGCTTCTTTTACACAAGAAGTTGCAACTATTGCACGTAAAGTAAGTCGTCTTCCGGTCTCTGTGTTCCTCCATGTGTTTCTTCAAATTAGACCGAGTACCACATTTTCTGTTACAAATGATGCACAAGATTTTAAAATCTTTTTTGACTATAGACTTGTGTTTCTTTCTAATATGAACGTTTAACATGGACCTTTCGCTACAGATAAACTCACAGGATGTGCAACCGTACCTTCTTTTCTTCCTTGGTTTCTGCGATTGCACTGGCTTAATCTGTTTTCCCGAAGATATCTTCGATCGATGTCTAGAGTTCAGTCGTTTTCTACGAAGCCACGAGTTCAGCTTGTTGGACATCTTGTGCCTGTTTAACATACTTTCCATAGGGAAGTTCATATTGCACTTGTCACACGTGTAAAAGTTGTATAAGTGCACCAAACTGCCGACGTAGGTTTTCACGTTATTCTCTTCTTCATCGGTCTCCATTTTTACACATGTTAGGGAGACGTTGGGATTTTCTTCGGTAATTTCTTTCGAAAGTTCTAACATTTTCTTGTCGTCCAACACAGGCACCAACGAGTAGTGTAATTTACCATCGGGATCGACGTGCTGCCATAATTGCATGGGTACAGAGTCCTCCCCAACGATGAATCGACCGGAAGAATCCGTGGTGAGGAGTTTTCCACAAGATCGGTCCCTAAAACACAATTGAAAAGGAATGATTACTTTCGAAAGATTTTATTTGCCATTTTGGTACATAGGCATTACTTACTGCTGATCTAAGTCGTCTTTACAGATTTCTATGTGATTTTGTCTGAATAGAAATGTATGGTATATGAGGTTTGCAAGATTGGGAGTGATTTTTTTTTTATTCCGCACTATTCTGTTTTTTTGGGGGGTTACATTGATTTTATTGATATCTTCGTATTCGATTCTAAAACGTACGAACTCGCGTATGACGAACGTACAAAATTTAAAAATTGCGGAGAGACGCGAAGAATGTGTCAAACACACGGAGATAAATAAATATGAAAATAATGACATATATTTACAGGATAAAGTGTTCAAGTCATGATGAGTATGTTTTCAAAAATATTAAAAATATTATCAAACTTTTGGTATTTCCAAGAAAATACTCACTCGTTTTATGAACTTCATCCTGTATATACAAGCTGTTTTATAATGTTTTACGTACTTAATGCTAATTATTTTATTTATATCGTAAAATACGATGTTATATACTATTATACTTCATCGTAATCTCTCTCTCTCTCTCCCTCTCTCTTCATTCATATTGCGCTTTACGCTTCGATCTCAGATCGATTCACACAGATGCTTCATAATATAAATTAAAATGGCACAAAATATTTTTCGAAAAAGAAATGCTGTCAAAGCATTCACAGATAAGTACGAAAGTGTAAATAAGTATTATCAGTAGACCATGGATATTTATAGAAATTCATAGTTTTATAGATACAAGTGAAAAAGATTGGATCCAAGCAGAGATATGTTTCGTTTCATTTTTGTTGAATATTAAAATTAATATTTTTAATGTTTTATATATTTTTATTTATTATATGTAATTTCTGGATTTTCGTGTCTTTCAAGTTGCTTGAATTTAAATAATGTAACTAATCTGAATGGTCTTTTCTCATAAATGCATAATAATTCAAAAAATCGCAGTTTAATCACGATTTTTAAAATACTATATGTATTATTATGTTACAGCGAAATCTCCGCTTGGCATTCAGTCACAGTGTCGGTAACGCTTTTCTTTTTCCCAAGAGGCACAGGAGGCGAAGACAAATGAGCATCAGGATGTTTCCTTCTATGCTCTATCATATAATATCTCCTCTTAAAGGACTGTCCACAAAGATCACAGATATGTGGCCTTTCCGTGGAATGCGTTAAAAGATGCGTATTTCTCATATGCGATGTTCTAAAGTTTTTCTTGCAAATATGACAAGTATACGGTTTCACGCCTGTATGTGTAGTCATATGAGTCGCTAGATACCTTTTTGATGCAAATACCTTTCCACAGTCTTTACACTCGTACGTTCTACTGTGTTGTTGCATATGATTGTCTAAGTTCTCCTGTGTTAAGAGCCTTTTATTACAAACGTTACATTGGAACTTATATTCGTTCAAATGAGCTACTTTCCTATGCTTATACAAAGAATAGTTGCTCGTGTAAAATTTTCCACAGATGTCACACATGTGCTGCGAATTGCTGTGAGTTCCAATGTGAAATTTCAAGTCCCATTCCATTTTGAAACGCTTCCCACAGTGTTCACACGCGAATTTATAATCGTCCGTGTGCCTTCTAATGTAATGGGACTTGAGGTTGTTCTTCGTCTTCGTACGATAATCACATTTGTCGCAGCAATGTAATAAACTGGAATCGACGTCTTGATGGATTAGACGATGAGCTTTCAAGTCACATTTGTACTTGAAGGTTTTGTTGCAAGTTGAACATTTGAAGGGTCGGTGGAAGCTGTGCTTGCTGGTAATATGACGGAGGATCTTGCTCTTCTGTTCGAAGGTCGTTTGGCAGATATCACAGGTATAAGTACCGTCGTTGAGTTTCTTATATAGATCTTCTTGTTGCGTACTTTGTTTCTCGTTATTTTGTAACTGATTCGAACAATTATTGAAATTTAGAGATAACCTTTTTTTCTTCATAGGATTTTTCGACGAAGTCGTTTCGTCGTCGTTTATTTTCCTATGTTTGGAGTTTGTGTTATTGGTTGAAATACTCTTTGTTTCTGCGCAACTAGAAGAGTTGTTCAAACGCCCGTTGCTTCTGCGTTTGCAGTTCTTCGAAGCTCGAAACGCGATTCTTCTTTGAAGAATGCTCGATGGTTTGCGAGAAGCTCTTAATTGGTCTGTCGGTTGTTTAGGAGCGATGGCTTTGTTCTTCGGGGTTAAGTGCTGCGTTGATTTCCTAAAACATGAATGAAACGAGTCAGTAAAAATTATTCTTACTCTTTGACGAAGAAATTTATGGAGCATTTATTTTTTCTTCTTGTACTCCGTATTAGCGAAAGTTGATGATATTTCTTTGATGCACATTTATATTTTCACATGAAATTATTTGTTTTTTGCATCTATTAGATATTGAAAATAATTGTACATATTATCAAATGCGTTGAAATGAATTCTTGCAGTATTTGCTTTTCAAAATACTTATGTATGTATAAGTTATCGTATGCAATAAGTATAATCGCAGATATATTTATTAATTACAAAAGCATGATCGGAGAATCTGAATTTTATTAAATCTTCTAAATAAAATCTTTAAATATTAACAACACTAGTAAACCAATAAACCTTATACCCAATATCTAATGAATATTTAGTGAGATGCATAAATCCTTTATGTTTTACTAAAGAAAAACAAAACAATCATATTTTTTTAACCATGTCAGCATATACTTTCCATTCATCATGCAATGATCTACATATTTATTCTTGATTATTGCTTAGCAATGGCGTTAGTAATGAAATAGACCGAAGGTCTTTTTCTCTTGTATGCAAACACATAGCCCAACACTTAAGTGTGTAAAAGATAAATTCTACCACCAGTGCAGACGAAAATTTTACTGCAAATATCGACGTATATGGGAGAATGAAATCCAATGATCTTCACCGTATAATTGTAATTTTTGTAATTATACAGAGAAGGAATAATTCATCTTTCTCCGGAATTTTTATCATTTGTCTGTTCGATGATATCGCTCATGCATAATGTGTACCTAGAATAGAAATTATTTTTAGCTGAAAGATTTGTAAATTAAAACTCTGAAAAGATATCATTAGAAACGCAATATGTATATGTATTCCAATGGACATAATTACAGGGAATAAATTGTTTTCATAACGCAATGATTTAAATTATACGAATAATGATTCAGATGAAACATAGATTTTATAAACATAAAAGCAGTAACACTTGTATCAAACATAGTTTATAATCATCTCGTGTAATGTAGCAAAATATGTATACGGTATAGTAAATATTTAAAGATGGCATGCGATTAATTAAATTCCAACACAGGTATTTGTTGTAGCTCGATTTTCTGAGGAAAGAGACTGGAACTTAATCAATTGCAGAAAAGCTTCTATTAATTAGACATTCGATCTATTTGTTGCTACTACAGAAAGTGAAATTTACAGACTGAAAAGACCATTAACAAGAAGATTGTCACAGTGATTGATGAAAGACTCACCTACAAGAAAGAATAGTCTTCGTCTTGTATTCTTAAAAAGAAAAAAGGCTGTTAGAGAGTTTAATCTTTTTTCTCTTATTCGCTAATGTACAATATAATTTTGGTATCTGTCATACCTACATGTATTTTCGTTTTCAACGAAACACGTTATTCGGTTTTAGATACTTTTGAAACATTATTGGCACTTTTTAATCAACGCGTTGACCTAGAAAATATGCAACGTGTGAAATTACAATATAGAAAGTTACTTTAAATTATAATACTTACTTTTTACACTCCCGAATTTCACAAATTATCACAACATTAAAATATCTGCCTTTATTTTGTTAAATTTTTTAACGACACGAGAAAATAAATAAAAACAATATGCGTTTTAAGAGAAACGATATTCGTTTATTTTATACTTACAGTCTATCAACGCATATGTATTTGAAACTAATATGAACATCCTCTTCCGTTTACACGCAAAGAATATAAACAATACTTACATATCTGCGCGTAACAAAAATTAATATTTAAATTTAATATTATATCAACATTGCAAATTTATGTACTAAGAAAGTGGATATACAGGGTGTACCCAATTGAAATATCAAAATTTCGGGACCAATACGTTAAAAAGAAAGAATCTTTAGAGATTTGCTTCATTTTGAAGAAAAACGGAAAGAAAAAGGAAGAAGCAGAAAAGTTTTCGTTTTTTCACTTATTTATTTACGTTATCTATTTTATAAAAATAATGTTTAAAGAATTTTTTTACATATAACATTGGCCACTCTAATTACAGCTATCAGAATAAATAATTTAAAAAACGAACTTTTTCATTTGGCCTTCTTCGCGATCTTCAAAATGTAGTAGAAACAAACAAATCTCCAAAGGACTTTTTGTATCGCTTTAGCGTATCGGTCCCCTACACGCTCCCAATCAAACATAATATTCTAATTGATATATTATTTATACATAAATTTAATTACTTGAAAAATAATATTATTCTATAGTATCAAAAAAAGAAAAGCAAAGAATGAAAGATAAAATAACAAACCTCAGTAATCACACACAAAAGAAACAAATTATTTTCCATTGCACGATTTAAAACTGTTCAGATTGTTTGTGCGATTCTTGATGCTTCAAAAACGAAGCCTTATACTTAAACACGGCTCCACAAATGTCACAGTTAAAGATGAGGAGATGTCGTTGCATGTGCTTATTTAGTAACCTCCAGCTGCTGAATCGCCATTTGCACTTGGAGCAATTGAATACTCGCTTCACTTTACCCTTGTTTTGCGAGGTCGCACACTCTATGTTCTGATTACCCCTAATTGCCCCGTAACATATACGACTGTAAGCGTTTCTATGTGTCTTGGATATACGCCGGTGCTTTCGAAGAAAATGACTATTTCGATACGTTTTTCCACAAATCTCGCAATAACATGGGTCGACCACGTGTTTCGCTTCATGATGTCTTTTAAGATCACCGTTAAATTTAAACGTCTTTGGGCAAAGTTGACATTTGTAATCGGCGATCTTCGAGTGCATCCTGATCTGATGACGAGTCATACTTTGCTTTTGTTTTGTCATAAAGCCGCATTCCGAGCACTCGAATATTTTACCGGTATCTTCGTGCAGCATCATATGAAGCTTCAGCGTCTTCTTAGTCTTTAGGAGTCGATGGCACACCGAACATTCCATCCGTGCGTTACTATGAGTCTCTAAATGCCTCTGCAATGCGTACTTCTTCCTGAAGATCTTCGAACAGCAGTCGCAAGTAAACGTTTTCTCGTTGCTCGCCATACTTTCAGAACCATTGGAACATCGATTCAACCACTGAGAAAATTGTACAGGCGTCCGAACAGGTAGATTCGTATGTACCTGAGCAGTTTCGTCAATTTGAGGATTTTTTCGTTCAGGCGATTCGATTACCTGTTGTTCAGTCGTATCTTCGGGTATGTCTTGTTCCTCAAACTTGATAGTGATATCTCCTGTAATGCACTCTTCTTCGTGTTTCTGTGCCGATGTGTTTTTGTGCTCCATGGGAAGGAGGAAGTATTTGTCGACGTTTTGCACTACAAGATACGTTTGCTCAAGCGGATCACGCTGTGTCGACCTAAAAGCGAAAAACAAAGTTGCATTAATTGGAGGTTTGATTTTGCTATATATTTATTTCGTGGAGGACGTATAAAGTTTTTACGTTGCCGACCATGTGTACGAGGACTATTCGTTATATTCGCTGAAAGACTCTAACAAATTTTGTTTTTTATACGACATATGTATATATATGATACGAATGAAGTAACATGAGTAACGAATTAATGAAATAGATGGAAAATAAAAGAGATAAAAGATATTCGATTTGCATTAAATATCGGTACATATTCCTGATTCTTATGATCGACAATGTATTTATTATCCTAGCAGATTCGTTAAGATAGAAATAAACGCGTGTTTCCTTCTTCCGAGGGACGCCTTATGTAGTTGCTGAAAAGTGTTTCAAGTATGTACATTATATTCGTGTATAATACTGAAAGGAAACTAAATAAAAAATTAAACTATGCTCGTTACATATGAAAAGATTCTTCTTATAATTAATTACGTTGGTTCAGTTTTATTTCACATATACGATAATATTAAATTCAATATTTTATACATGAGTATCGAATATCAAAAATAATCATCTAAAAATGTGGAAAAAAGAATGAAGAAGACCGCACATTGTTGTATACGAAAATGGTGTCTCTTCTCCACTAAAAAAAGTACACTAGATTAGTAATATGTTAAACACTAACAATAAGGATTATTTTTGATTGAAAAAATTATTCTTCTGTACAGTATATCAGTAATACAGTCCATGAGAACTAAGGTATTTTACATGATCTTATATACTTATATATTTTCGCCTCTTTTTTTTCAAATTTACATGAGATATAAATTTCTCTCGTAAGAATATCTGTATCTATATTACATTCCTTGTATTACTATCATATTCATTTATATATATAAAAGACATTTTCGTGTAATATTTTGTTGATTTACAAAGTCTGAATTTCTGTTAAATCTTAATACGATATCCAACTAGAAAGGGTTTTATGTCAGAGAATGATTTTCATTTCTTATGTTACATTAAATGTACATCTACGCTGTACAGAGTACTTACATTAGCCTGTTGAACGAATCGAAGACAACCAGCATTAAACATCGCGATCGAAATTTTTATGAAAACCAACTTCTTTAACTAATCAACACAAATGTGTATTTCCACAAATATATAATACGTATCTTCCAAGCGAAATGAATATCTTTTCAACTAAACAAACTTTTATAAATATAAAAGATTTCATAAAGTTTCACTTCGCTTGAATTAACATTCAAGATCTTTAAAATTAATAATTAACAATTCGCCTGCAGTTTTTTATTATTCAATGAAAATGTATCGATAGGAACAATTTAATATTAGTATTACAAATTACGGTAATACAATGGTCGTATTACGAAAGATTAAAAAAAGAACAGGGAAGAAACTGACTATAGGACACAGAAATGGTATTTTAAATAAAACATTAGTATTAAAAGAATAATTTAAACTTAACTACCTCATGTAATAACTGCAAGTATCTATCACATTCAACCAAAACTCATTTTTTCAAAACAAGTAAAAGACTTACGTATTACGTAGCCTGGTGAGTATAATGCAGCCACATCGGTCGCGTACTTGTAATTCGAATCTCACAGAAATTCAGTGACTCAATGGAACACTTAATTACTTCACAGAATGGGTCAAAGGAAGCTTCACCGTAACAGTCTCCAAATCAATTAATCAATAAATATTCGAGAAATCGATGCCCTCGATCACATGCTTTTCACGTACTGACGTTACATGTAAAATGGAAATATACAAAAGTGTCTCGTCACACGTTGTCCGTTCGTCTTGCAATTACTTGCTACTCTTGTTCACGATTATTTTGTCTTGTACACCATGTAGCAGGTTTGTTATTTTAATTGGAGGAGGTGGTGGGTGGACCCCAGGGTGCTTTCTGCGATGCAACATCATGGGTGACCTCTGGGTGAAACTCTGACCGCAAATATCGCATACGTAAGGCCTTTCGCCAACGTGCGTCAACAGATGAATCTTCTGTGAGCTAAGACATCCAAAAGTTTTCCCACAAATCGCGCACAAATAAGACTTCTCCCCGGAATGAGTCCTCAGATGCTTGGTGAGGCCATATTTTGTCTTAAATTCCATCCCGCATTGTTCACAAACGTATTTAATCTTGTGCAGCTCCATATGGTTATCTAAATTTTTCTGCGTCTTGAACTTCTTCTTACATGTCTGACAGGGGAACTTCTTCACCTTCGTCTTGTGTTTGTAATGTTTATGGAAGTACAGCGAGCTTTTGCTGGGATAAGACGAGCCACAGATATCACATACGCAAGACTCTGTATCATGATCTTTCACATGTGTAGTATAATCTGATTGTACTTTAAACATCTTTCCACATTGTTCACATTTATAGTTGTAGTCTTCTGTGTGCTTTCTAATATAATGGATTTTCAGATAAGGCTTGGTGCGTGCTTTGAAGTCACACAGACTACATGCATGTAGGTTTACCGGTTCATCGTGAACCTCCATGTGCCTGCTTAGATGAGCTGTGGTTTTGAATCCTTTCGCGCAAATAGGACACTTATGAGGTCTCGAGTTACTGTGCTTGAACATGTGCCGTGTATGTTTACTTTTACGATCGAAAGTCGCGTAACAGATCTCGCACGTGTGTACTTTCTTCTTAGGGAGTATTGGTTTCACAGATTTATTTTTCTCCTGTTCTTGCTCCTGTTCTCTCTTTCGGAAGTCCAAGGGGGCGTCGTCGAGATCTTCGAAGGAATCGTTGCTACTTGAATCGTCCTTTATTTTTTCTTCTGTCTGATTTGTCTTTGTTGAATGAATGCCATCTTCTTTTGCTGGTTGAGCCTTCTTTTCTTCGGTGGAACCCGGTGGCGGTTCCTTCATCATGAACACACTCAGCGACGTCGGTATCCGAAAGTAATTATCTTCTAGTTTTACTATCAGAAAAGTTGGGGCGAGTGGATCTAGCGCATTGTACCTAAAAAACCATAAAGCTAATCAGTCGATTGCGATAAAGATAGTCACTCTTGTGATTGGATGAGTGAGAGGATCGTATAATTTTTTGTTTTGTTCTGTATCTTTCAGGTTTGCTAAGCCGCGCACGAGAGCATGCACCTGGTATGTATATAAGATCAGTAGCCATTTTAAGAAACTTGTCACTTCAGTGATTTAGTAAAATTTGTTATGCTCTTCCTCTAGAAGCCTCGAATGCGTATAAGATTTTTTGGTATGTGTTTCGATTATAGTCACTGTGTGTTTTACGCAACTTACGTATAGTTATTCTGTAGAAGAAAGAGTATTAAGTTATTTTAATATAATAATCGGTAGAAAATAACGGAAGAACGAGATAACAATAATCATGTACAACATACATACATATGGTACAATTGTATTATAAAATTGGGGTATTTTTAGGAAATATGCAACAGTTGTTTTCTATATATATATATATATATATATATATATATATATATATATATATATATATATATATATATATATTAGTTTAATATAATTTTATAAGTACGACAATATAACTTGATCTTGACAAATTTAACAGATCTTTCTCTTCCAACGATACTATGTAGAAAACGATTAAAATTTTTTTATTACAAATGTAAAATATTAAAAATAAGATAAAATGTCAAACGTAAGTATAAAAATTGTTTAATGCGTCAAGTCACAAACAATTTTAATTTTGCTACCTCATTTAATGTCTGGTGCTATGAATAATTTTTTATTTCCTATTCAATAATACAAAAATATAAAAAAATTGGAGCTTATGTAGGATAGGTTATTGTTATATTTCAGACATTATAAAATTTACAATAGTTACGATTTTGTTTTTAAAGATAGTAATCTAAATATATACAAATATACAAAAATGATTTATCTATCTTCAGATCTTAGTAATCAGTAGAAATGATAAATGCGACTACTTATTACAGTTATGCATATGTACATATATTGCTATTGACAATGGAATTCAGCATTTTTATAAAAATAACATCTTAAGATAAACTGTCGTTTCAAAAAATATTATTTGCTTTATATATATGACGGTTGTAGTTTGTTGTAAAAACCTGTTGTAAAAAGACAGTATAGCTTGTAATTTGCAGCTTTTCTTTAAAGAAAAGATACGTCTAATAAAATTGATTTGTAATATTTTTACAAAAGAGAGTATCATCATATATATTAGTCTATAGAATATCACATATAGATTAAGATACCTAATATATCATGGTATCAGATAACTGAACAATTTTCCTCTTTAAAAATTACCTACTAGACGCCATAGGATCTCCATAAAATTACAAAAAATCAGAATTTTCATTCTCACAGTTGCCACTTAGTATTTTAATAAAAAATCTCAAATGGTCAACCATCTCAACCACTTGGCATAAACTCTATCATTAACATTAAAAATTTTAATTACTGCCCAAAATATAGAAACCGCTTCTCCCTGTAGTACATCAAACATACAAAATCACAATTCTCCACTCACGAAGAACGTGATTTCAAATCGATCATAATCTCGCGTCCAAAACGCAACTTTTATCGATCTGGTTATTCTGCAGTTTCTGCAGATAGCTCCTTGCTAATTCAGCAATTTGCGGATGAGTCGAGTGTAATGGCGGAAGCGGTCCAGGATGATGTCTTCTGTGTCTCAATAGGCTAGAACGTTGCGTGAAATCCTCTTCACAAACGTCACATTTATAAGGCCTAATTCCAGCATGCGTCAAAACGTGTTGATAAAAATTACTGCTCGAAGGAAACGCTTTCTGACACAGGATACAGGTCAAAATCTTCGCCTGGCCATGTTTGAATCTTCTGTGACTCATTAATTCACGAGTTCCACGATACTCTTTCCCACACTCTTCGCATTTGAAGCCTTTCTCGTGGAGCCTCAAATGATTATCCAATCTACTCCTGTGAAGAAACTTTTTGCGACACAAGTGGCAAGTATGCTCGTATTTCACTTCCTTCGTACGTTTCTGGTGCCTCCATTCGTGGCCTTTCACGTTTTTCACTTCCTTGCCGCAGAATCGACAAATCTGCAATTCTGAAGCGTGTGATCTCTTCATGTGATGCGTCAGATCAATCTTCAACTTGTAACTGCGACCGCAGTGTTCACACACGTATTTCGACTCGTAATCGCTGTGAGTACGCATATTATGCCTCTTTAAGCTGTCTTCGCTTTTATATTTCACGTGGCAAATATTGCATTCGAAGAAGTAATCCGGTCGATGGATCATCTTGTGTTCTTCTAAGGCTCGAGCTGTGTGACACGCCCTTTTGCACATATCGCATTTATATGGTTTCCTGTGTACATACGTTACGTGATTCTCCACTTTCTTTGCGTTATCGAAATGCTTTTCACAGAAGGGACACGTGTTTTTGATTTTATCCAAAACTTGATCCACTTCGACTTCGTCCTTCTTTGAAGCGATGGATTCGGTTTCTCTCTTCCGCCAGGATGTTTGCACATTTATTTTTGATTTTCTTGAATTTCTTCTGGCATTTCGTGAATTTTCAGAATCATATTCCGAGTCGGTAGATAAATTGCGTTGCTGTGATTCTTTTGGATTTTCCGATTCCGTGTGCTTGAGATTTGATGTTGTGGTTTGTGTCGATCCGTTTTCTGACGGCTTATCGGCCGCTATTAAACAGTAAGACGAATTTCTTTCTGGGTTTCTTTGCTGTCGTGGGACAGGTTCTTCTCTGAAACAAGGATAGTCTGTGTGTCAGTGCATGAGAATTATATGTGGTTTACTTATAGTAATTTATATTAAAATAATTATATATGTATATGTAATAAGTGAAAATATTTCAATCTACAAAGCAAAGTTTTGAATATTCGTAAAACAATTATTTCATACATGAATACTACTTGATGAGATGCTTTCTTCGACAAGAACGATTTATATTTATAAATATATAATATAGAGTATAATATATATTCATGATTAACATCTGAAATATATTAAAATGTAACTTACTTTTGCGTCGTTTAATATACACTTTATTGTATAAACTGTGATATTTAAATGTCAGTCATTTCACATAAAATACATCAGTTTTCGAAACACTTAAATTTCTACACATAATAAATAAATTTTGTTATTTATTAAGTTCAACAAATCGTGTTTATATACTGATTGTTTGTAATTAAAAATATTAATTAAAAATGATATTTTTTTATAAATGTGTTTCAATCATTTAGAACAGATTATTTTCTGTAGATTTTATTATAAAAATAATAAGTTTTCTATGAATACTTTAGGTAGCTTTAGGTTAACTTTATTTAGATAAAGTGATATCTCACAGCAATTAACAATAAAGGGCATTAAAACATAGCATGCTTTAAATACACGCATCTATCATAATTTCTTCTAAAATTTATGCTTGTCAACAAATCTTTCTGTCGTGTTCTCTATACAACGTTGAAATATTCGTTTCGATTACAATCAGTCTCAATAACACTTATTATAGACTTACTATAAACATCGTTAGAATGAAGCGATAAAATCAACTCGTAAATGTGATAATTTTTGTGGTTTGTATTTATCAATTAATTATCATATAGAAGAAGATTCTATACAGTGTCTCTCGGGTATATTTCTTCACAAGCATTTCTATACTCTCAGATGTCTTCTTCTTTTCTTAAGTTATTTCTCTACGATAAAATCCACAATGTAGTCACATTACGATATTTCACATTTCAAGCGTTAGAAAGTCTCATCAATATATTCTTCGCAATATCTGCTATGGACGTTGTTTCTCTAAACGGAGGAAGGGGCCTAGGATGAGTCTTTCGATGTCTCAAGACACTAGATCTCTGCGTGAAATCTTCCCCACAAATATCGCATTTATAAGGTCACCTTCGTGAGTGATCACGTGTTGATAAAAATTGGTCGTACTAGGGAATGATCTCTCGCAAATGGTGCACATCGAGTTACGTTTATGTTTCGTGATCTTGTAACTAGAAAGAGAATACGGCGAAGAGAAAGCTTCGTCACATAAAGTGCATTTGAAACCATCCTTATGCATAAGCGGATGATTGTCCAAGTGGTTACGAGTCGAGAATTTTTTACGGTAAACATCGCAACTATACTTGAAAGCGTTTCTTTTCGCAGCCTTGTCATACTGCCATTCATGGTGCGTAATGTTCTTGACAATCTTACCATAAATTTTACAGACGTGACGAGCGTTTAGATGAGTTTTTTCAATGTGACCGACCAAATCGATCTTCAATTTAAAACGTTTCCTGCAGTGATCGTACGTGAACTTTGGCTCCACGTTGCTGTGCACACGAATATGATGATACTTTAGTCCCATTTTACGCTTGTATTTTAAATGGCACATAGGACATTGTAAATACGGATAGTCTTCGTGAGTTACCTTGTACTTTTCCAGGAGCAATTTCGATGGATATCATTTTTTACATTTGTTTTCGATCGATATCGTTGAAGTGTCCTCTTTTTGCACATTTCCCATCTGTTGCATTATATTATCAATTATTAACATTTTACTGTCTTCCTTTGACGTTTCATATAAATTGGATTTTTGCTTGAAGGGCAGCACGACCTTTTTCATGTTGGATATAACACCACTTTTATCATAGACTGGTACCAAGATATTTTTAATCATGTTTAATTCATCTGGAATTTTTCCAGCCGTACTGTTATTCGTTTCTATCAACGATGAATCACTGTTAACTAAATTTGAACAATCGCTAGTACTCATAATATTCTCGTTCGAAATTAAATCCACGTTCGTTCCATTGTTGTACTATCAGTTACATTACTTTCACTTTTCTTCAACGTTCGTGATTTATTCATTTTCTTAGAACTTCTTACATATCTTCTACGTTCTTCGCGTTTCGTTCGGAAATTTAATTAGCTTTTAGATCGAGAGGCACTCGATTAATATTTTTTTGGTCCGGGATTCTGCGACACAATAAAACGAGTTGTTGCGTTGGGTTCGGTGGCTTCGATTTTTCCGCCATCCTTGAATTCCTGAAACACCGATTCGTTCAGTTAGTCACAGGAAAGAATCAATGGTGCACAACGAGAACAAAAAGCACTTAGAAATGGGGTGGATCTGGTTACAAAATACGGTTTCAAGTCTGTAACAGTTGACGACCTTATTTATTTATATTAGATTCTTCTTAGATTCTACATTCTTATAAATGTTAGTTTGGGAAGATAAATGGACAAATAAGAATTATATAACGAATGTTTAACAATTATTAAAAAGGATTTAATTAAAGGAACAAATGATTCAGTACAAACAATAAACGCCTCGAATGTTAATAATGAAATTAATGTGAACTTGTAGTTCGTCGTATTTTAAATCAACAAAATTTCATAATTTCTCGAAAACATCTAAATTGGATAGGTAAAGCTCATTCTTCATCCACTCTTACAATCACGGTAGATCTTACAAATGAATGCTTAACAATGCGTCATTTTCTATTTGTTTTTTTCGTCCTTTCTTCGTAAGAATTACACTTTTTAACGATCTGATTTTTTACATTTCCTATATACTCTTTTATTTTACAGTATTTATCCTCTGAACTATATACATCATAACGATGAACTATATACATCATTAAGTCTTACGTAAAACATGAGATTTGAGAATCATCAAACTGACATTTCGTCTGATAAAAAAGATAGTCACGTTGAAGTGCGTCTTACGCACCTTTTGACAACAGAAGGATCAACAGGTCATTAGGATACAAAAATGCAGATTAATATTTCAGGTCTTCGAACAAAGAAACACGCATAGTAGAAACTTTTTTCTGAAAATCATCGAATTGAAAACACCTTGAGAGATAACTGTTTTACTTCATTGTAAAACTGCGATCAGTTTTAAATGAACAAGATTCATTAAAAAATGAAGAATAGAGATGACACTTTACAAACATGATTATCTAGTGATAAGTGATAAAAGAAATAATGAACTTTGAAGTGTAATACAATCGGATGAAATAAAATATGAATATAATAATGCTTGCTTAAATTCTAGGTATAATTATTGCACTTAAATTCAAGCGAGATATACCGCTTCCCGTTAGTCAATATCTAGAGACTCGTTTCGTGTATCACATAGATTTTTTAACAAGAAACAAAAGAATATATTAACATTATATTAAAACTATAAAATTCATAAAAATATAAAAAAAATGTTATTGGTAATTGGAATAAATTAGATCTATTTTTGTTCACTGTATTTTTCTTTGCCAACATAGGCGATAGCTTATCTTGTAAGTTGATAGATCGCGATCGAATATACTTTTCAATAAAGAGACAACAAACAATAAACAGAAAACAAAGTACTTATTTCCCAAGACTTACAACGAAAACCTCCAATTTATTAGAATTTATGCGAGCATCGTCCCTAGATTCTGGAAAAAAAAGAAATTAATCTTGGCTATTCTTCCATAATTCCACCTTTTATCAAAAAGTATTTGCATCCCAAAATTCCACCATCAACTTTACATCAAGTATTGTACATAATTGTGTGTCAATATTTTAACCTGCGTAACATCTGACACCTTAACAAAAATTAATGTTCGTTATTTTTGAGTCTATCTAGTATCAAAGGAGGAGGCGGTGGATGATTTCCAGGATGCGTACGACGATGCGTCATCATGCTTCCTCTCTGAGTGAAACTTTGACCACATAAATCACACACATATGGTCTTTCACCAGTGTGAGTTAAAGTATGTAGTTTAAGCGAGTTTGATCTGGCAAATGTCTTTAAACATATTTTACACTGATACGGCCGTTCGCCAGTGTGCTTTCGAAGATGCAGCTTCAACGAGTAGTTCGTGGTAAAATTCTTGCCACAGAGGGAACATAGGTAAGTGTGCGAGTGTAGAGCGACGTGATTACGAAGATTATACTCAGAAGCAAATGTTTTGTCGCAAATGACACACTTGTGCTGCTTGGTCTCCGATTGGTTAAGCACATGATGATAAAAATCACTTCTGGATTGAAATTTCTTTTCACACAGCGTCTTTAACATGTTTAATCCTTCCTTAGGAGCTTTGTGCTTCATTAATAAATGATTCTCCAAGCTGTTCCACGCTTTGAATTTCTTAGAACAGATACTGCAATGATGCAGATAACTGGTTTTCTTGTTTTCGTGTTTTAGTTCGTGATACACGATATTCTTCACTGCCATGCCACAGAATCTGCAAATGTAAGTTACGTTCATGTGCGATCTGTGGATGTGAAGGTTTAGGTCTAATTTTAATTTGAATTGCTTCTCACAGTGAAAACACGTAAATTTGGGGTCCATGTCACTGTGTTCACGGGTCTGATGATTCTTTAATCCTTTCGTGGTTTTGTACTGCATCTGGCAGATGGAACACTGATAAAACGAAACCACATCGTGTGTTTTCTGATGTTCTTCTAGAGTCAAGTTGGAAAAGTAACCTTTATGACACTTGTTGCAATTATATGGTTTCTTATGTGTCTTGAGGACGTGCTTTTGCATTTGGTCCTCGTCTCTGAAACACTTCTGACAGAATGGACAAATGTTCTTTAAAGTGTCCAATATTTGATCCACTTCCTCCTTGGATACATTTGTCGATATACTGTCCACTTCTAACTCTGATACTTTCTCTTTTCTATCTTTTTTTCTATCCTTCTTTTCCCTTTCTGGGCTCCTCGTCCTTTTTTCCAATGACGTCTCCTGTTTCTCTTCGTTTTTTTTCTCCCTTTTTTTCTTAAAATTCACCTGCTTACTTCTAGCTTTATTTGTTAATAAAGTCTTTTTCTCAGTTTTCTTTTTTGGCGATAAACTCAATTCCGACTTGATAGGTACCATGACCTTTTTAATTTCGTAAGACATCGACCCATCCTCTGCTGGAAAAGGAATTAATACACTTTTGATTATGTTTAATCCAGACTCGTCCTTCACTTCAACAGGTATCAACATATTCTTAATTTCCTTTGTCACTGGATCTCTAACAGGCACCAAAACACTTTTCACCGAGTCCACGATCGAATCATCAACTATTTCTCTTCCTAAAGTGGAACTACTATCGTTAACTTCGTCTTCATTGTCTCTGACTGTTCTCTGACTGTTCTCGTCTTGATATATTTCATTTTTCAAGGACATGGAATTCTGTATTGTTGGACTGGAAGCTGGAATAGTAACTTGGAACTGCGCTCGATCATTTCTACCCTGGCCCAGGGACGTTTCTGCGATCGTAGACCTCCTGAAACATCCATTCGTTTAGTCAATCGCAAGAAAGTGTGCTAATTTGGGGCAAAGGAAAAATAAGAAAGACAGCAAGGAGGATTGAGAGGATCAGAGTTGCAGATTGGTCTTCGTCAAGTTCGGTGTCACATTTATTCGCATGATCTCTGTGTTCTGAGCTTTTAAGGTTCTATATGTGTTAAACGAAAATGACGAGGAGCGTGATATGGATAAAAACAACGGTGTGAGTATGTACCACATAGTGAGAACGATCGAGCGATTTCTGAAAAGGATTTAATTAAAGGAACAAAGAATTCAGTACAAGCAATGAATGTCGTCGAACATTGCACTGAAACAATTCGGTTTTCGGATTGATCGTGAATTTACACTCAGTATCACTACTTACATCAGTAAAATTCACAGCTTATAGAACAACCGACGTTTATTAAACTCGTTCCCATTCTCTCGCTTTCTCTCTTTCTCTCTCTCTCCCTCTCTTTCATTCTGTTTTTTCAAAATCATCATGAAGTTCGTAAGGCTTGATTCATATTTAACGATCTATACCGCCGTGTATTTGCACTGCTCCCTCTGTAATCCTTCTATCATTCACTGTACTTTACACAAACCGTTTGTTTAAGTACATTATCTTATGTACATATTCAAGTCTTATTAGTAACTAATTTGAATATTTATCGCTAACAAAGCAGTTCTTGCAATCGGTTTTCGAACTATCATTTTTATACGGTTCTGTAAAAGCTTCGTTTATCTCCTGCGTATATTTCACAATATATTTTCTAATTCGAGACTTAACGATACAAAATAATGCTAGAGGCTTAACAGAAAATGAATATTGTAAAACGAACGGTGTACAATTCCCTTCAGCAAAACGTCGACATTAGGTAAAGCAGCTTTTATCCAATTATAAAAAGTACCGTTATTATAAATAATTTCACCACTTGTCAAGCGAATGAGAAATACAGTTCCTGGTCATCAAGTTAGAACCACCTGCAGAAATTTCACGTTTTTATGAACTATGTCAGTTAAATGACCATCTCTGTATGTCCAAATTGTTAATAATTACAGAGACGAGCAAAAATATTGACACAGATCAGTCTTTCTTGTGGAATTCTGTATAAATTCGTAAAACACATTTAATAAATCATAATTTATAACGTAAAACGTTGATGACACGTTAGTGCATACGAAACAAATTGAAAAGGATTTATATCATAATGGAAGCAAAAGAGAAGCTACACAAATATCATTATCAGGTCTTTCATCATAACACCTTCATTAATTTAGATTGTATATATCAGCGAAATTAATAAAATGTGGTCCTATTTCAATGACAAAGGACTGTAGTTATACTGTAAGACTTACTATGCTGGAATAGCGAACGAAAGAAGAAACTTAGAAGCGCACTGCGAAGCGTTACGTAAACAAAGAGTTTAAACTCTTGAAAGCGAAATCTTAAGTCTTCACATATGTCTTCCATGATATCATTCAAATTTTTAAAAATTCACTGAACTTTCCATCTTTCTGTGTATTCTAATTTCCACCAAACAATCTTCAATGCCCAGAAAACGCTATAACTTATGTCCATCGCTCTCGAGTCTGCTAAGAAGTAAAGGAGGGGGCGGAGGATGACTTCCGGGGTGTTTTCGTCGATGAACCATCATGCTACTTCTTTGAGTAAAGCTCTGCCCGCACAGATCACACACGTACGGCCTCTCGCCCGTGTGTGTTAATTTATGCACTCTGAGTGCAGCAGATCTGGCGAAAGATTTCGAGCAAACTATACACTCGTAAGGTCTCTCCCCTGTGTGTTTTCGACTGTGAAGCTTCAAAGCGTGATTGGTTGCAAATTTTTTGCCGCACTGGGCGCACAGGAACATCTGCGAGTGTAGACCAACGTGATTACGAAGATTCTGCTCAGTAGCGAAACTCTTGTTGCAGATATTGCACTGGAACTCCTTCGGCGCGCTTTTTTGAATTCTATGAATTACCCGTTTGTGTGCTACCAAGTAGGATTTTTGGGAGTAGGCGTTGCCACAGAATTCGCAGATGAAGGTCTTTCTGCCTAGATGACTGGCCTTGTGGTCCTCCAGGTCGTAATTAGACATGAAACCCTTGTCACATTGATCGCAACGATAACGAAAATCACGCTGGTGAACTCGACGATGATGCATTCTTAATGAGAATTTATTTATCGTGGTGAAACCGCATACTTCGCACGCGTATTCGATACCACGGTGGATCTGAGTGTGGTTGGACACCTCTGAGGAACGTTTAAACGCCTTGTCGCAGATTTCGCATTTGTAAGGACGAAGATCGCTGTGCTTGATCATGTGACGCTTGTAGTCTCCTTGTCTGTCAAAATGTAACTTGCAGGTGGAGCAGATGTATTGTTCTTGATCTTCGAATCTTTTATTCTTCCTCCTTTTTGTAGACGAATTTGTCAGTGAATCGTTGTCAGAATTTGTAACGTAATTTGACTCCTTCGAGGTACGATCTTTTCTATCAGACGAAGGATTCACTTGCTCTGGCGATGGTTCTGACGATATGGGTGATCTTGATTCGAAGATCTTCATGGCCTGGTCGCCGCAGTCTTTGGATTTCGCGTCCCACTGTACGACCCCGAGAGTTCTGCAATCAACAACGTGATTTTTCAACATGTTATACGTGTTCGCATCGTTCGTCGAAACATCTTCCAGATCGCTGGTCGTTTCTTTAGTAACGACACACACAGAACGTGTCTCTAATTCTCTTTCTTTAAAGAGGATATAAAGGGAAACAATCGTTGACTCGCGAAAAGCGAAGAAAGACATAAGACGTTGGTCGATCGGAGCGGAAAGTCGTTACGCACGATTTTTTTCATTTTCAATGAATTATTGTTCTTTTATTAAACATATAATAACGAGTATCAATATTCATAACTAACATGGAACTTGCAGTCGGTATACTCTCTTAATTGAATTGCCTCGAATTGTCTGCTGTAAACCACGAACTCCTTCGACTCGTTACACAGCGAATCGGAACGCGCAAACGAAATAAAACTTGCTCGATAAAATAATACTATCTCTCAATAAAGAATCCGCTATCATTCAGTTTATTAAAACGACAAACAAAATGAGCGAAAGAAACTGCAATAAACATCGAACATAATAATTGAACGAACAAATAATATAATCTCAGTCACAATTGTGAAGTAGTCGATTGAAAAAAGAATATGATAAATCGATAAAACAAAAAGAAACAAAAATTTGATCAGTTTCTTTCATTCTTCGTTGGTCGAAGCTAGTCCATACGGCCATGCACATTCGGTTCATCATCGACTACGACAAGCTGCACGGTCGTCAACGAGTTGCAGTTTTCATGATATCAGCACCAACAAAGTGGCCAATCTCGATGACGACGACACGATGATACCGAGAGTGGCTGCACTTCTTTCAAAGTTCTACCCTCGACGAAGAAGGCACTCGAATTTAAACGCAGGTCGATTTCTGGTGAGCTGTTAAGTTCCCCTGGCATGAGAAGCCACGGTTGCAGATCTGGCACACGTACGGTCGTTCTCCAGTATGACCTCGCCTATGTATAGTCAACGTGGATCTCTGTGAAAATGCTTTTGGACACTGGTCACACTTATACGGTTTTTCACCAGTATGCACCCTCCTGTGCATTCTGAGATTCTCTGAATCGGTGAAACCTTTACCACAGATGTCACAGACATATGGTTTCTCGCCAGTATGGATGCGTCTGTGTTTCTTCAAATGCTCGGCGCTGCTAAGACTTTTGCCACAATAATCGCACAAATACAGTTTTGTAGGATTGTGGCTCTCCTTGTGACGGAACAAGGATCTTTTGGTAGCCAAGACACGACCGCAAATGTCACAGGCCGTGCTGGTTACTTTATTAGCCTTCATTTCAGGATGCATACGTCTGCAGTGAGCAGAGAGCTGTCGTCTCAAATAGAAGGCACTACTACATAACTGACAAACGAAAGGCTTGTCGCCAGAATGTATATTGTAATGCTCCTGTAGATCTATCGCTTTACGGAAACGTTTGTCACAGTCGTTGCATTTAAAGGGAAGGTCCGCCTTATCCGTATGTCGCAACATGTGAATGCTCAATGCTGCTAATACGGTAGTCTCGTAGTCGCATTCTTTGCACATGTAGCTGGGGTAGAAGTGAGTCTTCTCGTGTCTGGTCAGATCACGGAACAGACGGAACTTCTTAGGGCAGTGCTTGCAAGTTAGATCGCCAACCGTGTGTCGCATTAGATGCTTCTGGTAATTACTCTTATGTCGGAATACCTTGTTGCATGTTTTACACAGGAACTCCAACTCTGGTTTCTCTTTCTTTACTTTTAGCGTGGTCGAACGGTTGGCTACTGTCGAAGTATTGCTCGCTTTGCGCCCACCCTTGCGACCTGTATGCTTCTTCATGTGTTTACGTAGATTTACATACGTTCTAAAGACTCTTCCACACTGGGCACAAGTGTTCTTGCGTTTACCTTTGTGCTCGATCTCGTGACTGTCCAACAGCGCCTGAGAGGCAAAAAACACGCCACACAGTTTGCAATGATAAGCCAATGGCAGATCCTCTTCATCGTCCTCGTCATTCACTTCTTGCTTGATGAAGTTTTGCTCCTGGTTTATCGGCAGAATGGTCGCGTTGTTGCCACCAGCCGTGTCCGCGCATTTAGCAGGTGCCGAACTCTCTGGATTCGCGTCCTTCTTCACCAGGTCGAGCTTCGTCAACATCGCCATCGGGTAATACTCTTCGGAGAAGGGTAACTGGTTGTATCTGAAATATAAAAATTCGAAGGGACACATCAGTATCAGATGTCCTTGTTGAATAGTCGGAGTCTTTCCGCGCCCGGAACGCGTTTTCTCAAATCGTATACCTGGAAGAGATATCCAGCACGCTCTACGGTTTGCTTTCAATGTGAAGTCCCTGAATAGATTAGCAAGTCGTAGACAATCGCATTATTAAAGTTAGTTACACGTAAGTTGTGTGTGATGCAGAGATGGATCTGGATCTAGCGATATGTAGCATGAAAAAGAAACAATAAGTTGCGAAGATGGTATTTCGAAATTGCGTTTCTAATAATAAAAGCGATCTTGTTTGGATGATGTCAAATAGTTGTTTTATTTAACAAAATTGTACATGCAATGGTATGTCTTAATTAACTTGAAAAAATACCATGTTCCATACGATCGATTTACAAATTTTTTAGAGATCGGCCGAGAGTTGCTTGCACTTTGCCCACAGACTCTCTTATTCTCCTTCGTTATGTACAATATCATAACGTAGATTAACATAATACTGTAGGAAAAATAATATACGAAAGTGATATGTTTCAATACATTACCCGAATGGTGAAATTAAAAAGATATTCTCGGCAGATTAAAAACAAAAAAAAAGAAAAAAAAAAAAAGAAAAAAAAGAGGTACAAAAATATAATTGCTATTGTGCAACTTTGGCACCAACTTTATAACTTTGGCACCAATGAACATTTCTTTTCATACAATTACGCCTTTAATTCATCGCATTTGAGAATTAGAATCGATAATATGCAATGAAAAATTTCAAGTATGATAAATGTATCATCAGGTATGAAAGTAGCATTTGAAATTTCAACCTTTCCTCGGAAAACCTGCAAAATATCCCTCTAAACCAAAAGTTCATTTCCTGTGACTCTTTTTGTAAAAATGTCATCTTTTATTGTCACTAATTTTTTAGAAACTTTCAAAGTTTTAAAGATCACTCCATTTGATCCACCGCAACGTTCACCGTGTGAACTTTGTTGTGAGCGTTCAACGATGACCTGGAAACGAACGATTTGCTGCAAATCTCGCACTGGTACGGTCTCTGTCCTGTGTGATATCGTTTGTGAATGACCAACGTCGAGTGCTGCGTGAACGATTTTCCACACGTGTCACAAGTATACGGTTTCTCTCCGGTATGAGTTCTTTTGTGAACAACCAGGGTGCTCCTCTTGCGAAAAGCTTTGCCGCAGACATCACACATCAACAATTTTTCCCCGCTATGAAGTCGAAGATGATCCTGAAGAGATCCTTTAGAAGATACTGATTTACCGCAAAGATGACAATCGTATTTATTTTCACCCATATGGGACTTTACGTGGAACACCAAAGAATTCTTATAAACAAACGTCTTGCCACAGAATTCACACTGGTGCTTCACGGGCTTGAAATTCGGATCGTGAACCTTCAGATGCTTCACCAAAGTATGATTATTTGGGAAAGACTTGTTGCAAGAGTCACAAACGTGTTCTTTAGCTCCGTGTTTCACGTTCATGTGACCGTGTAATTCGGCGTTCGTGAAGAATCCTTTTTTGCATACTTCGCAGTATCTTGTATACTTGTCGAAATGGCGCCTCTGATGAGTAGTCAATTGGAAAGCTTGAACAAACGCGTGCCCGCACACGTCACACACGAAATTCCTCTCTCGAGTGTGGATTCTTCTATGGACGGCTAATGTGTTGGTTCTCTTGAAGGATTTCTCGCAGATATCACATTGATAAGGTCGAGCGTCGCTGTGAGACACTCGATGGCCTTCGTAAAGATTCTTTGTCCTGAAAAGCTTTTTACACATATCACACTGATAGAACGTTTGTGCCAAGGCATCAGGATGCTTAACGTTGGAGACCGTTTCTTCCTTCGTTGTTTCTTTGGATTCTTCTTCGCCGTTTGAATCGTTTCTGGTCAGACTTTCAATCTTTGCGCAACGAATCTTTGGCAATGTATTTTCACATTGGTTCGTTGAATAGTCGTCCTCTTCTTTTATGACTGAATATAAAATTATCGATCTTTCCGTAATCACTTGTTGTTGAGTTGTTGGTTCGATCCTCGAGTTCGACAGTGACCTGCGAAGAAAATGAAAAAAAAGAGTGTCGTCAATAGCGATTTTTACTTTATTAGTTTAGATCTAGCGACAATTTCGATTTTATGAGAGGAACTGGTATTTTATTAATGAACATTTAGCTTGATTTACATCTGACAGAATACACTGGACGTATAGTAGGAATATTGTGGTGTTAGGCTTCGAATTACTTTTTACGTTTTCTTCTCTTCTTTCTTCTTCGTTCGGCTCTTGTATGTTTTATATTTCGTGTGTTTTGGGGACTTGTTTTATATAAGACCGTAATACTGTTTATAGCGTATTTATAAAATGAAAGTATTCGAATATATTTATGAAATGGAATGAAATTCGTCCTTCGATTAGTAACAGTTGTTACAAGGATAAAATATTCTTGTATTCCGTTGCTCATATGAATATACAGAATATGTAATTTTGTATGGTAAATTAAAACTGTTTCTTGTATGATTGAATAAAAGTCATTTATATTTCGTTCGATATTCTCCCTTTTTGAAAAAAGTTTACAGTTTGTAAAAAAAATATTTGTGATAAATACAAATATACTTCACCTTTAGTAAAATTAACGAAAGTAGAAATTTACATATCCGTGATTTTTACAAAGATGATATTCATACATTTCGAGGAAAAATTCGTGACTATTGCATATTTCTTTCTTAAAAATTATATGAAATAAAAAATAACAGACTATTGTTTTTAATCTTCTGTGTATGATTCTTATTTCTCTTTGCACTTACTTCTCGTATACATCTTAAAATACTCGTTTACAAAATAAAAACATAAAAAATGAACATAAAGTATATATCTCACGTATAGTATAAAAAAAATAAATTTATTGAAATAAAGAAATAAGTATTCACTTATTTGCACATGTGCGTTGTTGGCTTCGAGAATGTGTATTTACATGGAAAGTTATATGAATGTATTAAAAGTTTTACACTTAATACAAAGATAAGACATCCACGAGTGTTAAGATATAATTCGTAAAATTATGTTAGTAAAATATACAATCTCCTAATTACAATATAATTAATGTCTCTGATCCTTTTTTTATAAATCTTAAATATAATGTTTTATAACTCTCAAATACAAACTGGTCTTGTATGTGGTATTTATACTTTCAGTAATTACACTTTTGTTATATTCGCGTTTTCTTTGATATTGCTAATTGCATATTTATTGCAATTTGTTGTATTTTATCACTACGTTAGGCCAAGAATAATCTCTTTATTGGAAAAAGAAAGAAAGACGTATATATGCAAAGTAGATTGGCATTAGGTTTATATAATCTCATTTTTGAAATTAAAGATTTTTGAATATTATGGCACATTTTAAATTGCGAGATTCTACAGTATTATTACTTTTCGTTGGTAACAACAGTTTTTTATTGTTACATATATATGTATATATACTCAAATATTGCTATCAGAAGCTTACTTGCTACAAGATCTTCTGATATTCTATTTTTCTAATTCAAATATGTTCAATTTGATCAATTGCTAACTTAATTGATCCTCATTGCAATAATGCTTGATACAATTTATCAACGGTTTTACCGTTATCTTTTAACATTAGCATAATAGATTTATATTTAGAGTATTTAGTATTTGCACATACACTTTTTTTCAGTGGGGAAATATTTTGCCACAATTAGAAATATCTTACTGTGATTTTTTTTGTAAAAAAGATTTGGAAAGTACAGGTTGGTCTTGAATAAAAAATAGCGATCACAAAAATTTTACCTAATAGCGTGTTGATTGTCATATTGAACTTTTCTATAATGTTAATAACAATATATCTAGAAAGACTTTTAGTAACATTCTTTTTAGTCACAGTTTCTAAAAATAATTCTGTTCTAAACATGCGAAAATAAATTAGATAAAAAACAATTAAAATATTTTTCTTAATCTTAAGAATTTCTTAAAATTCTTAACTTAAGTTTTAAAATTCATAATGACAATCAGCACACAAAGACTTCATAGCACCTAACATACCTAATTCTCTACAGCAATATATCCTCTAACCAAATGCCTCGTGCTCTTTACCATTCTACGTACCAAAAACCTAAGAGGTTGGTACATGTATCTCTTGTTCTCAAAATACAGTACCTGCCAGTGATCTTATACAAACACACACCTCTTTTTGGTTCACTTCCTTTCGTTATGCGACTTCATATGGGAATTCAGTGAACCCTGCTGCGTGAACCTTTTCTGACATACCTTACATTCATACGGTCTTTCACCTGTATGCGTTCTCAAATGTACAATCAGATATTTTCGAACGCTGAAGGCTTTGCCACATACTTCGCAAACGTGTGGTTTCTCGCCAGAATGTATACGCATATGGATCTGCAGATAAGCTTTACTCGAGACTGATTTCCCGCATATCTCACACGTGATCAGGTTCTCTCCAGTGTGTATCTTAAGGTGCACCTTTAGAGCCGCCTTCCAGTAACTTTCGAAATTACAAATATTGCACTTGTGTTTCTCTCGTTCGCCGTGAGACTTCATATGCATATTCAGATATGCAGCACTCGCGTAAGGGGTGTTGCACACCTTGCAAACGAATGGTTTCTCCCCGGTATGTGTAAGTAAGTGTCTTTCCAGGGTTTGGTTCGTGTAGAAGCCTTTGCCGCAGATTTCACAGTGCGTCACATATTCCTCGTTATGTTTCTTTTTATGTAAACGAAGATCGTAGCCAGACACCTTCGAGATACCGCAGATATCGCACGTGAAACGTTTGTTGTGTTGCTTCAGATGTGTCTTTAAGAATTCTTCCGTTTTGAAACATTTATTACAGAGAACACATTGGAAAGGCTTCTCCTTTTGGTGCACTTTGATCATGTGTTTCTTCAATTTCTCTTCATCCGCGAAACTTTTATCACATTCCTCGCAATGACCACCAGTTTTTTTGTAATTCCTTTCATGGTCCTGCCTATGTTTTAGAAATTGAAGCTTCTTACGCATTTTTTTGTTACAGACGTCGCATTCATAAATGACAGAGCATTTTCTGCTCTCGTATTTATTGTTATAATCTATGTTAACGTTCCCTGTTTCTTCTTCTTCTTCTTCTTCTTCTTCGAGAATCAATTTCATCTCCGTGTCGTTACTTTCTTCTAACGTGTCCGTTACTATCTCTTGATGACTGATCTGTTCGAATTCTTCGACCGTGCAAACGTCATTCTGGTACTTGACCAGTTCCATATCCTCGAGCGTTTCTATCTGCTCTATTTTCGCTTCCTCCACGCTGATCTCCTGACACCTGCAATGGACAAGACACGTCAACGTATGGAATGTAATGAGACGCAATTAACATGGTAATATACTTGTTCTCGAATAAGAAATTTTCTTCCGCTTAGATACGAACCGATCACGATATTTCTTCTGCTGTTGGTGGTTTAACATTAATAAAGATGTAATATACTTCGAAGAGAAAGTGAAAATTTGTAGGAAATGTCATGAAGCTTTTACGTAGAGTAAAATAAAAACGAGATGTAAAATTGTAGATACAATAGATTAAATAGCTTATAGGATATATTTATATATATTTATTAGAATAGAATTTTCAGAATAATCAAAACCCCTTGATATCGTTCTTTTCTTAAAAAGTTATAATATGTATACAATTTTTAGGAAACCTTTAAAATTTAATATTGTTAGACTTTCATGTATGAAATTATTTTCATATTCAGTATTCTATATTCGTACACATTTCTAATTTTCACGTCAAAGTTTCTGAAGAAATCGTATCGAAAATTGATATTTCGTGGAAATTATATATTTTAAAATATACTTCAATTTTAATATTTGTTAAGGGCTATCTAACAGTGAATTCGCAATAGTCTGTTAATTTGGCATTTATTGCCAACCAATTTATTGCAAAGTGTAGGTATTTTTTTAAATATTTCTTCCAGCTCAAGAATCATTTATCATTTACTTACCAGCTGTCGTGCAAACCATTCGAAGTAACAAAATATACTAACCTAAGGGGGCCGATCTAGATTAAATTTAAAAGTATTTGACTTTTTATTAAAATGGAATTTTTAATATTTCCATATCCTTACTAAGATATTAAAATACTACAAGCGATATGGTAATTTATGTCCCTGTATCATTAATCTTATTACATTATATACAATTTACGCAACTTGTCTGTTTAAAACAATTAACATAACACACTATTCTTCCATAATACAAATTACAATCATGGAACATTACAAACATTTTTCGACATTAAAAAAGAAAGATATTTTCCAACACCGTTAGTCTTTAAATCGTTATTATTTTTAACATCTGTGAGCTATACAAACAAACACAATTGTAAAACAATTTTCACAAATCACATATTCTTATTAATAATAGTTAAACTCTCAATATTTAAGACGAACTGTACGTATGTATAATACTATGTAAGAATCCACAATTTTCAATACCGTTAAAAAGATCAATAATGTTAAGTTTACGAATTAAAATAAAATAATACAATTACAATCTTTAAATTAGTCTGCTTATTAACAATAAAACATAGAATAACAATTACAGAATTCGATGAAAACTCAAGGCACCCTTCATTTAGCAACCTCGTGTCGACGCAGATGGGCGCTCAGGGTGCCTCGTTGCGTGAATCGTTTCTCACAGATTTTACATTTATAAGGTCTTTCCCCTGTATGAGTTCTTCGATGCTTAATCAGATACTTTCTCGAACTAAATGCTTTCCCGCAAAATTCACAGATCTCCGGCTTCTCACCAGTGTGTATTCTAATATGAATCTTCATATACTGTCTTCTGATCAATTTACCGCAAACCTCACAAGCCACCTGACTTTCTCCCGTATGCGTCCACAGATGTTCCTTATAACAGTAACTGTAGAAAGTCTCGAACCCACAAATCTCGCATCTGTACTTCCTCCTATTCTCAGGCTGACTGTGAATTTTCATGTGACTTCTCAAATATACTCTATTACCGAAAGACTTGTGACAAACCTCACAAATGCACGGTTTATCATTACTATGCACGCTCATATGCGTTTTCAGCGTTGCCTTTAAGTAAAATCCCTTGTTACACACTTCGCAAAATTCAGTGAATTCTTTATTGTGTCTCCTAATGTGAATCTTCAAATAATATTCAGAAGTCAGTTTTGCACCGCATACGTGACAAATATGAGGCGCTCCATGCAACGTTTTATGAACATTTAGATATTTCTTCTTCTTAAAAACTTTATGACACACGTTGCACTCGATCGGACCAGTAGAAACATTCGGTTCCTTCTGTTTCGTTTTTATCGTTTTGTCCTTCGCTTTATGCTGTTTGCTCTCAGCTATTGTCGACTCTTTGCATCGACCTCGTCGATGCTTGAACAGTTGTATTTTCTTCGTGAAACTTTCGCAGCACGCGTCACATGTGTATTTCTTTTCAGCTTTTTTCAATGCTTCCCGAGTTCGAAGGATCGATTGCTCGGTTCTGTGTACCAACAGAGCAGCCTCCGTGTCGAACTCCTCGTCACAGGACTCGCATCGATACGATGCTTCCTGGACGATGTGAGAGTTATCGATCACTTTGTTCACAAACGATCGAGCTTCCTCGTTGGACGATTTAGCGGTGCGAGACTGATTCCGTTTGGCTGGTATCGTCTTCACGCTTTTCGGTCTGCAAAAAGACAATAAAGCGTGAGCTGCCTTATAAATCGGACGCTTGCACGCACAGAACGAAGACGTTACTTAAGTAGTTAATGCAGTTTTCATGAAACGTCGAGTCAAGGGAAGATGTCTGGAAATGTACTTGATTCCAATTTTGCTTTACTTTATCTTCAAAGCTAAATCTGTTTTCTTTGTCGATAGCAGATTATGTCTTTTTTTTTTCTTTTTGATAAAAATATCAATCACATGAATCGAGAATAGCTATACAGATGACACAATTGAAAGAAGATGAAGCTACTTACTGCACAAAGCCAGTCAAACAGCGATCAATGATTCGTGAGAGACAATTTCTTCGAGGAATCGTTTGGATAAATGATATGAGACAGACAATTGTATCGTGAACACGTTGCACAAAATGCACACAGCCATGAAAAGCATGCGAAAAGAACGTAACTTGGAAAAATGCTCGATGTCAGATTTCTGTAATATTCGCGTCGCTAAAAGCATCGTTAGGAACCGATCATCAGAACCGATAGACAACGATATTCGCGATAAAAATGAAAAATAAAAAGTATTCGCAATTTAAATAACGTTACTAATTTACATAGAATAATGAACGAAGTTTTATGTGTGTAAATATAAAACAAAATATTTACTGTATTGTTTATTTTTATGAATTTGTTTACAAAAGAAGACTATTGCTCTATCTGAGTTGGACAATAAACAATGATTAGATATCTTTAAAAATAATCAGGCTTCAACGGTTTCATGCATTCATTTGATTCATACACTCTGTGATTTATATACATCGCCTGCGAAATTAATGAGTTGGATCATTAGAAATTTAGGCATCAAATTTCATCTTTTTCTCAATCATAAACGAAGATCTTAAACCCTATAAACATATTAACTCATGTAATTAATACTATCTACATTTAATGATATACCAAAACGATATATCACACTACGACTACTAGTTTTAATAATAGGATATAGAAGAACTATTTTCCCAGTTACTATGCACCAAGTATAACAAAAGCCACACGATAAATAAGAAGTTCGGTATTGTATTCAACGCAATTACGCTAGCTTTATAAATTAAGAAAGTGCGATGCCACGAATGAAAACAACGTTTAACTAGAAAAAAAATTATTTTTTAGGGCAACCACTATATATCGTAATCATTTTATACACTTATCCGGAAAAGGCATTATCACAAATTAAAGTACTGTTTCTCACATAATCCTAATCGTTTACAGTAGTGTAATTTATGTGATTGTTTCTCCGCTTAATTTATTTGCACTCGTCAAGCATAACTACCAACGATTAAGGCTCCCTTACAAGTCAAAACAGTGAATTATATCTGTTAACTTCGTAACTAATACCTATTGTATATGCATTATAATTCATTAATTCGGATATCTTAAATGCATATGTGTTTTTTCCTGCGGAAAACACACCGCGCAATAACTAAGGCACTATCGTATAGTAATCGTATAAGTATATTGTTGTACACTAATTTAAAGCACCCCTCGCAAAATTCTATTCTATGGTAAATCACATACGCGTGTAAAAGAAAAGTTGAGTATTGAAGTAATATAATAGTAAAAAATGTTTAGAAGCGTGGACGGTTGTATTAACATAAAATTATATGTAAAAAGTTTCGTTCGACGCTCGTACATGAATACAGTATGCAACATGAGATTTTAAAATGTGTAATAATTGATAAGAGATATTATTCTATACATTTACGATTTTTCATATTCTATACGTAAAGTTAAAAAGAAAAAGGAAACTGTTAATTTACAATTAAGCTTACCTAAACGTGTTAATAAAATGGAATACTTGCTAGAATGTACGTACATATGATTATTACATATATGTAATCCTCGTACAAGATTTTAATATATAAAACAGTTAAATGCAAATGTAAAAAAGAAACTCAAAAATATTCTTAAGCCGAGATTCTAACTAGAAATTTCACCAGTTTAATAAATGATTAATAGTCATGTTAGCGAGGAACTCATATAGCACTCTTATTCGGTAAATTCAAACTGGCATCATGATTCGTTCTTAAAACTTTCAGTATCCCGTCAAATAATATTCCAATGTATAAAATAAGTATCGAAATAGTTAACAGCGGTTCAACATGGAACCAAATGTGCGTAGAATAAATGCTCAAAACAGTAACGTGAAATATCTCTCTCAACGTTTCGATTTTTCTTGTTCCATGATTTCTATTATCGTATAAAAATAAATGAGCATTTGAATAATAATCGCTGACTAAATAACTACCTTTCTCTTCATCACAAATAATACAAATACCCCACTCTATCTACTCAAGCATAAGTAACTTTTTTCCTTACGAATTGATAACTCTTCTACAAGGCCTTGATTTCACAATAGATAATCAATTATTCGAAATATCCTAACTAGGTAACAATATAGTAATTGTATCAAGAGGCTGTTCTTGCTGAACATCCTGTTCTTGCTGCAATTGCTGTTGCTGCTGCTGTTCTTGTTGCTGTCGTGCACTCTGCTTAGCATGCGTCTTTAAATGTGAATTCAACATCGTTTTCGAAGCAAAAGATTTATGACAACAGGTGCAAGGATATGGCCGATCTCCGGTATGTCCCCTGAGGTGCACCACCAGAGTGGTTCGTTGAGTAAACCGTTTCTCGCAGTGGGTGCACTTATGCGGTTTTTCTCCAGTATGTGTGCGTCGATGAACGCTCAGATAGTTCTGCGAGATAAACCCTTTACCACAGAGATCGCAGACATGCGGTTTTTCTCCTGTATGCTTGCGCAAATGTACGGTCAAGTACGTCTTACTAGAGACAGCTTTGCCACAAACTGGGCAAATATATTCGTTCTGGGAGCCTGCGTTTCCGTGCGTCTTCATGTGTACCAATAATACCTGTTTCCTGGAGAAACGCTTGTTGCAGAGCTCGCAATGGTGTTTTCTTTGAGGTGGCACGTAATCGGGCTGATGCAGCTTCGCATGCAATCTCAAACCTTGACGATATCGAAAAGGAGCACTACATATTTCGCATTGAAACGGTTTTTCATCCGAATGCATGGATTGATGCTCTTCGTAGCTCCTAGAAGAAACGAAATTGGCACCACAAATGTCGCATTCGTATTCGTTATTGTGACGTTTCTGATGGAGGATTAGACTCTCTCTATGCTCTGTAACATAGTCGCACATTTCGCAAGCGTATTTCTCATCCGTTTCGTGCTCTGATTGGTGCTCTTTAAATTCGGAGATCGTTGTGAAACTGCGACCACAGTGCTCGCAAACAAACTGATCCTCTTGTAATTGTGCTTCGTCCTGTTCGTGCATTTTTAAATGTAAAGCGAGAGCATGCTCGGTAACGAAACCATCTCCGCAGAGATTGCACTGCACGATATCATCAGCGATGATTATCTCCGCTTTCCCCACGTTCGGAACATGCAAACGATTCGCGACGAGCAGCTGCTCTGTATCTTCGTGATCAAACATCTCATCGTTCGGGCTGCATTCTTGCTCATCCTGAGGTACCATCTGAAGCTTTGACACAAAATATCTGGAAAGAAGAGAGACACAAAACGTAGATCAATCAACGTATTATTTCTATACGATCGATATACTGTACTCTTTCCTTTTAGGGGTTTTAATAATGGTTTTATTTTGTCAGATTTTTTCGGGGATAATGTACGCCTTTACGAGATTAAGTACTTCATAAAGTGCCTCGGTGCTTTCCAGTATTTTTTTCCTTCATCGCGTTCTTACGTTTAAACTTCTTCGGAGCTCGTAAATTTACACAGTGTATTATTAAAACGCGTTTATCTTAATACGAACGAGAATGCTTAATTTGTAAATGTATTACTCAATGATATTATAACATACTCCCACATGGTCTTTCCAATACTCGATTTTATTTAATGCGATCGAGTTTTCGATTTAACGATAATTTTTTTTACCATATTCAATTGTTCAATATATTTGATGCTTATACAAATTAATAAATAAAAAAAATGGTTAAAAATGGTGCTGCGACAGTTGCTTGCCTATGTACGTAGGCAATAATTATACAAAATAAATAATTATTGTTGCATTATATATTTACCGTATCAATAATACCGGTAAATATTAAAAAAAGTATACAATAATTTGTAATTGATAATATGATTGTATTTTTTTTTAAACGTAAAGTCTCTGTCGTACACTTACCACATGCTGCTCTATATTATCGACGATCCAATCACGTGATACATCCACCATCTTGAATTTATGTTCGAGTTTCTGATCGAATATGTATATTTAATTTTAAGGATATTCAGTAATTAATATTAAAGAAAATGAAACTCAAGAAAAAATTTGTCGAACCGCTTATTTATGTATATCACATAAATCTATTTTAAATATTAAAATTTACCATTGTTGAGTTAACATAATTAAAAAAAAATGTATACAAAACTTTGTTCAATATAAAAGTTACACAGTGATTTAGCACTATTGTCACAGAATATTCTTTATCCAATGGAGGTTTCTGAATTCGACGATGAAAATTAAAATTTATTATAAATGCTCGAACCACCATACCATTATCTCTCAATATAATTCGATATAAATTATTAGTAGTAGTAAAAGAAAAAAGAAATACTATTCTCCAAAATGGATATACAACTCTCTAGTAACATTGAAAACTTTAATTAGACGAAAAATTACATTCAGGAGTGATAAAATTCTTAGAAATCTTTTAGCAACGATTACGTCCAACGATTAATTATAACTATGTTATTCAGAATATCAATAGCAGAGATCTTATTTTTCACGAGATTACATAGAAATATTTAAGCGTCTTCATACTTACGTTTTACGATATTCATATGTAGTGACCCTGTACTTACATTAATTAGAGGCACATGAATTCATTGTTAATGCTGAAACGCTAACTACATCATCTTGATCTATCGGTTTAACTAAAAATGCTTAAAATAATCGTATACTCGTACATTAATCGTATGCTAATGCTTCTCTATCTATTATAACGATATTTTAACATCAAATAATTTTTAACACTTTATACGCAATTATTACAATTAGCTCTTCCTATGTAGAATGTCTTTTTCATATTTCGTCGATTAAAACTTCTCAAAAACTCTATCTTTTAGGCACATTAAAAAGTTAGTTAAACAGGTACTAATTTTAGTTGAAGCAAATTTCGTGTTTGAAATCGACATTTTCGAACAAAATTTCGCGATTCTAAAAGTTAAAGAAATCGAAAAAGGTATACTAGAGCGCTTAAAATATTTCGAATATACACGAACAAACAGTATCACAGTGACGACATGCATGTTACACATAAGATTAGTTAATAATTCCGTTTATGTACCCCTGGTACTAATTAACAAATTCGTCGAATTTAACGAATTTAAAAATACGATAGATTATTACTATGGTTGAATTTTGTAAAGATGTTTACAAGATCATTGTGACGAATTCGCGCAATACGCGTTATAATTAAATAATCTTCTATTTTTTAAGCGATTTAAGGCACTTCGAGAATGATTTTCTAGAAAGAAACCATCTTTGTTAAGCAAAAAAACAATTTCGAACCGAATCTTCTCAGAAGTAGAAAGAAATTTAATTTCCTAACTAATACATATATACCTATTCTTACCGCGATTAGAAATGAGTGCAAATATGCAACTGCTCTTGCACCATCATTATAACAGACTAAACTTTAACCAACAATTAAACAATAACGTGAAAAAATCATAAACTTCTGTAACACAACTCGAATATTGATATATCTTGCGTATTTTCGTTATTTACGAAATAATTAAATTTATACGTTTTTTTAACGTACACTCGGTTGACAAACGTTTCTTATCGTACACGATCACGATGATCGAGTTCAATGCTTTTTCATGTGATTCAGCATGATCGTTCTGGTAACGAATCCTTTACCGCACAATGTGCAGGTATAAGGACGTTCTCCGGTATGATATCGACGATGGACGGTAAGCGTGGATGCTTGTGTAAACGATTTGCCACACATGGCACAAAGATACGGCCTCTCTCCTGTATGGATACGTTGATGCACCACGTAATACTTGCGATGTGTAAAACCCTTGCCGCATACGTCGCATACGAGCGGCCTGGACCTATGTACAGCCTTATGGGTAGTCAATGACTCGATGCTTGCGAATTGTTTCGAGCACGAATCGCACGGATACGAGACTACCGATTTGTTTGACGATGCCATAGTACCACTAATACTGCTAGTGACCGGATCACCGGAAGACACTACGGTGTCAGTTATCCTATCGTTGGCTGTCAGGATCGGTTTGTGTGTTTTCGCGTGATGATTGTACAGGTTTCGCGTCTCGAAACGCATTAAGCACCTAGGGCAGGAATAAGGCTTCTCCTGGCCGACCTCGTGCATCCTCCTGTGTCGCTCGAGAAGCGTACG
Source organism: Bombus terrestris (assembly GCF_910591885.1). NCBI lineage: Eukaryota > Metazoa > Arthropoda > Insecta > Hymenoptera > Apidae > Bombus > Bombus terrestris. The sequence continues at coordinate 6,073,839 of NC_063272.1, forward strand.
ATACCGGAAACTAGCTTGGCAACGATCGCAGGCGAACGTCTTCTCTACGTTCACCGATGTCGATATAGTCGGGATCGGTGCGCAAGAGGTTGCCACTGGCGCGGAATGCGTCACCTCGTGCATCCTCAAGTGACTCAGAGCGTAGAAACTTCGTGAACAAACGGCGCACGAGTATCTCATCGGATTCTCTATATTGTGCTCGAACTCCGGCAGAGTCGGATGACTCGTTCTTATATGGTAATTCAGTTTCAGAGCACTTCGAAATTCAAGGCCACAGGTGGGACATGGATAGGATTCAGTGACGATCTGCACGTGATCCAAAAGAATCTGATCGGTACAAATGGACGGCAAATGGGATGGGACGGTTTGATACGTTGAGGACATCATTGACGACTGATTGGAGAACATAGAGTTGTTCTGAAGCAAGGTACAAGTGACCGGTAAACCGGTATCTCCCGTCTCGGGCGATGGCGAAAGTATTTGACGTAGCATCCCCGACAATCCGCCGAACGTCTCGCTTCCTTCCCTGAAATCGACAAAACCCAAGGACAATGCAGCGGCGAATAGCACCGTACGATACACATAGGCATTGTCTTTTGATTCGTTCCTGTGATCTTACTTTCTTTCTTGCAACAGGCGGCGGTGAGAAAAGATACGAAAGCGGAAAAATAGAGAATTTACGCTGCGTGATAATTTTTGCATAGTGACCGTGCAAAGTGCTTGGGCATTGTGGTTTCCCTTCTAAAGACACAGCAGTAAAGAGAGTGCGACGAGAGCGTAAGTGCAAATCGAGCTTAGAGAGTTTTGTGTCGTCATCGTTCTCCGTCGAACATCTTCACGATCTTCTTTGTTAGTACGAAGAATATTATATATTACAAGACTATATTATATTCCTCAGATAAGAGTATATTCGTTTCGGAAGATCGTAAAGAAATTATTCTTTATATTTTCACTTTACCTTTGCAGTTTATACGATATAGTTGTCTCGTCCTTTGAAAATTTAAACGTATTATTTTTATGTATAAATAAGATGTTAAATAAGAAAGTTATACTTGACACTTTTCACGATTTTATTTATATTAAATTAATTAGTAATGAATCTAATTAAAGAAGATAGAAACATTCGCGCGTTTTAATTCTTAAACTATCTCTCGCCTTTCCACGTCTCTAGACTCATGATGAAGTAATTGGCATAAAAATCGAGAAAGAAATTAAAGGTTTCTACAGCAAACCAGCAGAGGAAGAAAAGTTAAGCTACAAAATTTGGCAAAAAAGTTAGAAGAAAGCAAAACCTTGCTAAAAAGTCGTTATCTTTACTAAGATACAGTACTTTTAAAGATCAAATTATTGTAATATTAAATGAAAATTGAATCCTCACCTTTATGTCGATTGTCCAACATCCATGCAGTATCTTCTTATTTTCTTTCACCACAAACTTCTAATTAACAGTCTTTGCAAAAAAAATGTTCACTCACGTTATAATATAAAAACGTCAAAAGTTTTAATGGTATCTATAAATTACGATAAAATATGACGAATATACAGTAACAATTTTAAATGGAAACAAGAAATGTTTCAAATTCCACGCTGTTCTCAAATCGTAATTCGTAATCGGAAAATACATTGCGCAAATATAACATTGCGTGCATCTGTATTACCTTCAGTGTACCGATGCAAATACACTGCGCCACAAATATACAAAACGAAATGCAAACATTTGCTTGCTTTCTCACCGGCGCGTAAACGCAGCCTGGTTTTATGTAAGCATCGAAGTATGCAAAATTTTGCAAAATGTATCGATTGCTTTTTGAATCATGTCAGAAATAAAATAATCCGCGCGACATAATAGTGCGCGACCAAAATTTGTATAACACAAGCGCAGCGAATTTTCAGCAAAAAATATGCTGAGACGCGCGCTGAAAAGCTCCAAAGAATAAAATCACGAATTCTTTGGAAACATGTAAATGTAAATGGAAAACAATAAATTTTGTTGAAATCATACTTATATACTATTAAATAAGAGTCCGAAAATATACAAAAACTTGATACTCGCCTTCAATAAAATTTTGTCTGAAGTCCTCTTCATGTTTCTCAATACGATGATTATTCTTCGATTCTTCATCACATCTCGATTAATTATTACTCTAATTATTTTATTTTCTTTCGTTTTAAATGAACTTATTTTTGCCCGTAAAACACTCGATTGTTTTGGACCGGCACCTAACATAAATGCCAGCCACAAGTGGTATTGATTGAAACCGAACTCGTGGCAAGAACATCACACGGCTTATCAGCGGGTTTTGTGCGCAATTAACAGAACGATAGCACTTACAGACTAACCGATATACTAAATGTTACTGTGGTCCTGACGATAATGTAAAAGCGTAGGCATTGGAAAGCACGAAGACGACAAGAAACGGTATTTGATTCTCTTTTCTTTTTTCTCTTTTTACGAATCATAACGGTTTGGTGACACTTTTATTATGCACCAAGCGTCTATTATGTCGTGACGTTAGCTTACGAAATATTAGTTTGTGATTTTTGGTCGGCCTATTGTTAGCCGTGTGCGGCATTTTGTGCCTTCACGTAAGCGTGGGATATTGATACTGACAACATGTAAACATCTGGTTCTCAATTGAACAGAGGGATTAAATACCTGTTGTTGTGCGTTAAGTGCTACACAACAATTGATTCACTTACGTACATGTTAAAACACAGGCCGTACAGGTGTTAATAGACTAGATCGTAATTAGTAGAATCCCTCTGTCCATTTATTGTACATGTATCAATAATAACTAGGGTAGAGTTCATTTAAATAGGAAAGTTATAACAAATTCGAATCTAAACATTGTGTATGATATAAGAATTTCAAATGTTGTTTCACTTATTCTTATTGAAATGAACTCTAAGTACATGCCATCACATGTAAGAATATTCAGGTATTTTGCAATTTGTTTTTTAAAATGAACACGCCCAAACTTTTTACCTAAATGTGGATATGCTATACACATAATTAAATAGTTCTGTTGAAATGAAATACAAATTATTGAAATATTGAAGAAAACATCAAATTGCAAAATACAGAGAGCCAAAGATGGTTGTGGGGTGTGTATTAACTTACCTTATTATCCCACTGCACCTTATTTATTTCAATTAGGTGGCTAACTCTTATGTATCTTATCTCAAAACCAAAAATTAAAAGTGTATTTTATCTTAAAGTCAAAAATTAAAACTATACAGAGTACATGCAATCATAATAAGAATAAAAATAATGTGAATAAACTATTATTTAAAATATTATACACATTAAAAATGATTAATTTGGACACATAAAATGTTTTTTTAGATAGTAATATTTAACTCCTAAATACAAAAGAAAGAAAAGTGATTTAGACTCAAATTATGTGAAATATTATAAATATACAGATTTCTGATATTTTCAATAGAAATCACTGTACAAGTAATCAGAATCAAGTAATCACAAATCAAAACACGTAACTTGGTTCAAATTATACAAGTTTGAAGTTTTTTAAAAGAAAAAAGCTATGAACATGTAAATTACATATACATGTTTTAATGTACATGTAAATGAACATTAAAATGTCTGTGTAAATGTTTGCGATTACCACAACAAAATGGCATCTTTGGCTCTTGAGATATAACATACGAATAAAAGACTCACCCAGATTTGGGATCCCCGTCAGTTGGTTGTGGAATTGGCATTTCTGGCATATCAGAAATTTTTTGTTGTTGTAATCCAGAAGGTCCTGCCTCGTCACATGCCAGGGAAACATTTACAAAGGTTGTAGGCTCTATGGTTCTATTGCTGGGATCCTCTTCACTTTCTTCTTTTACAGGTAGACCTAATGGAAGAGAATAGAAACATACATAAATTCATTTCTTTTATACAGATGTTCAAAATTTGGAAAAGAAAGGAAAAAAATATAAAGATCTTGTTACAAGACCTACCTTCATCTCCATCACAATCTTCATCAGAGTTTTCATCATCTTCACTACTTTCCTCTTCATCTTCTTGCTGCGTAGTGCTTGTTTGATTCTGCGGTATTTGGTTATGTGTGGTTTGTGAACTTGGACCAGGTACTGCCTGAACGGTTTGTACAGTATTACTGCTTGTATCCATAGGAACTGAGGTGATTTGTTGTTGATTAGCACTTGATATCATCATGGGTATACCCAAACCCATGTTGTCCATCATAGCCATCCCCATATTGTTTTGATGCTCTCCCACTTGCTGCATCACATTGCCATCTAACCTGTTCTCTGAATTCTGTTCTTGTTTCATTACACTCTGCAATTGAACATAAGATACAAAATTTATTATTTTCAAATATTTTATATTTCATATAAGTAAATAAAAATATTTTTCATCTTTTATGACTACAAACAAAATATAACCTTCAAATGCACCATTACTTTAAAATATAATAAAATTACTAACGTACATTTTAAGTATGAATGTCAATTAAAAATAGCAAAGTTCAATAAATTGAATAATTAAAAAACTTACGGAAGTAAAGATTAATAATATTTAAATATTTTTATCAGTAATAGTAACAGTAACTAAGGTAAACATGGAACTGAATGCCAAAAAAAAATAAAAGACTATCTATGCTTTTAGATTTTGTTATGGACCAAATATAATAACAAATATTATATGGAAAAAAAATTACCGTATTGAGAACATTGGTAACATAACCCTGTTTGTCTTCTAAGCTGACTTCTCCCAGCCATTGTAATAGTTGTTTCTCTGCGTTCGCAGTAGTATTCCAAAATTGATAAAATAATTCTACTTTATACACACAATCATCACATATTTTTTTGGGTAACTTATCTTCTCTTGTAAGCTGGAATCATATGTAAAAAAAAACAATTTATAACGAATTTTATATTTATATACATAATGAAAGTAGTTTTCTATAATGAATTTAGTACTCCATGAATAATATGAATGACACAAATCATAAGTCATAAGATAAATTAGTAATCACAGTAATAATGGATAACAAATTTAAAACATTTATTAGGAATACTTAAAGAATAAATCAATGTAAATGATTCATATTTCATTTAAATAATGCATTGAATTATTTACCAAATTCAAAATCTGTAAATAAATGATTGCAACAATAAATATAAGAATTAAATTAATCGAACTTTTTCACAAAAGCAATTTCAAAGTATTATGTCGCAACATTGAAAACAACTATTAATGGAACGACTTCAAAAAGTACGAATAGTCAATTATAGGTACTTATTTTATAATAGAAACAATGATGTCGAAAGCAAGATGTCGAAAAGGAAGAGGATTATTCAGTTATAGTTGCTGTGAATAAAGAAATACCGTGAATTGTCACTTTCGAATGAAAATAACAACGGGCTGTTATTCAGACGATGATGAAAAAATTTGGGTAGATCCGCAATACATTAAGGTACGGAAAAAAGCGCGGCAAAATTCTATTAAATAATTCGTAGCGTCGTGGATGAGTTGGAGAGAATGAACAGAAAAGAAAAGATAAACAGTACAGCACTAGCAATAAGGCTATTTGGATATCGATGGCCTGGAACTGTTTGAAATTTCTTGTCTATAGGGCGATCTCTAAAATGATCGGAGGCAAATACATCTACTGGGAGGTCGAAAAGTCGTGGACGATTAAGGAAATGCGGTGTATCTATGAAAATGCACAAGATGGCGGATCGCCATTGTCGAAGCGATGGCGTAGTTGGCTTACCTTGACCGGTAGGCAGGCGGCGATCTTGAGAAATATTTGCCGTACGTCTCCCTCACCCTCGAAAATTGGTACCGAAACACGGTCCTTCACAAGACATAATCGACACAGGTCCAGATAGTCGAGGGAGGACATTTTACCATGTAAAACGCCAGCTCGAGACGCAAAACCGCGCCCGTAGACGCGAACGCTGTTTCAATCCAAGCCGGAGAAGACCCCGCGTTCTTCGGTACGCGTCGTTTGGTCACAGTAACTCGGCCAACTTCGTAGCTGTTCGGTTATCTTCGACTCTCTCGACTAACTTCGGAGATACTCGGCGGAACGATTGCGTATCGATCACGTCGCGCTCGAAGCCAACAACTTTTACACACGGCAGTTTCGAACATTACGGAGATTCCTTCCTTCCGAATTCATCGTTATTTAATATGGATGGACTGCACCATCACCGTAAATTTACTGCCAGATCGGAGAAATTGAAATTTTCACGGTACTTATTATGTTTTTTAGTTGATTTTATCTTTTTATAAAATTTTTACTATATAATTAAATTACACCGCAAGATGGCTATAATCTCTGGTCGATCTTATGTTTCATTTTAAATAATGAAAGTATAAAGTGTACAGAGTATTGTGTATGTTAGACTTGCCTCTGATATGTACTGATTGATCGCCCAGGTGTTTAAGAGGTCGGCTAAGTTAATGCAAACCTATCAAATTTTCATGCACAATTACTCCCACTTCTACGCGCGGATACAAACACGCATGATCAAACAGACAGCGTACGCTTGTCGATGAACAGTAAGAATAAATCGGAGCTTTATGAAGAACATATCGAAACTCATTGTTAGTTACGTTAACATTATATTAAAACTTTGAATTTACGTTCATTGTTTCAAAAATTAAATGTATTTCATGTCTTTTCGAATTACAAATTTTTTTATAAGTATTCGGTAATAGTCACGTGACTTATTCGGAAATAGTAGAAAATATGTTTTGTTGACGATCTTATTTACGCAAAATGAGGTTGCTCTTTTATCAATTTACATGAGGAAATGTTTAAATATTCTTATCTTCATTAATTATATATAATGAAATTGCTCATTTTTAAAAAGTGTAGTAAATCCATAATTAGTATTACGGATGTAATAAATTGTATAGTACGAATGTTAATTAGGCTAGGTATATTAATTTACATAACGTGTTTCATCGCATAAATTTTTATTTTTTAATTTTGATAAAATACTAATATATTCGAAAAATATTTGTAAACTATGTAGTTATGTAATACATCTTACGTTATCGATAGATATTTAAATTTATCCAACGTGGAATTGACACGAATTTTTGATGTTACTGAATAAAAGCGACATATCCACGCAAAAAAATAACAGAAACAGTACAGTGCTGCCACGTTTCTCTGTCGTTGAAATTGTGTAACTTACCCTCGCGCTGTTAAAGATATCAATGACCTGCCTTGCCTTTTCCCTTGGTTGTGTGAACTTTACTGGATATGACAACTTGATTTAAATTACAACCTGTTTTTCCGATAGAATATCTTCGCAATATATGCAGAAACATTTTGTATTGCTAAAACGACACTGAACGAATATCTACAACCATATTTTTATATCATATTTTTGCATTAAATTAAAAATCTATTTTGCTTTATTCTTTAAATAATGCATTGATGGAAATGCATATGGTGACTATAAAAAGATTATATAAAATTTTAATGGCACAATTTCGTTAATCTTTTGACAATTGTATCTTTTTACTTTATTTTGTTTTATTCGTATTTTAAATGTATTGAGATTAGTTCTTTTAGGTATATTGGGAGAAAAATGACGGCATTCATATTAGATAAAAAAAACTGCTTTATTGTGGCAGAGCACATGTATTATCATATACCAGCATATAATTAGGAAGTCCATAGTAATTTACAAATTACGATCCACTTAAACGTCGGTACACGTGGCGGTGTATGCAGGCAGATTTGGGAATCGATTTCGATCACACGCATGCTATTACCGTGTTTATTTTTTTTTTCATCATCTCTTCGATCGTTCAGCTTTTTATTATTTCGTTTAACATTAATTTTCTTTTCTTTCGATACTTTTTTTTTATCGGATGGGGAAGGGAAGGACGATCTTCTAAAGATCCTTGCAACGACGGTGCATTATTTATAATACATGAAAACGAGGGATATGTGGTCTTCTTCCTTTCGACTTTTTTTTTCGAGAAAATTGTACCCGTACAAGCCATTAGGATTTCTATTTCCGTAATCTCTCTTTCTCTTTCAACGAGGACCTTGTTTCGCATCTTACAAGTAAATCGTGATTATCGCAAGTGACAGTATTTCCAGGCATTTTTCCTCCTTCTTCTCAATAAACAGATTCGCATATTTTATTTCATTAATTTCAAGAAAGAATGAAAACCGAAGTGAAAGCTTTGTATATCTGCATAATAAGATATTTCTTCGGAACACGATTCGATCTGAAGAAAGCTTTCGTTAATCCTCCTATTATTATATACATCTTAAAGAATTTTGAGTTTAAATTTATTGAAATTTTTTTTATTGATTTCTTTCATAGATGGCATTTGGTATTCTTCTTCGAATTGTGAACTATTTTATGAATAGATAGACGCATCTAGTATATTGGATATCAAATTTTTTACTATAGTTTCCTTGGTAAAACGATTAGAAAAAATTCATAAAATCATAGTCGAAATATTAATAGGAGGACTAATTATTAAAAGAACCTTGAAAATGCAACACGCCAGATTTTATTGTTCTTTTTTTCTCTCGCGTTCAACTTTTAATGTTCTTTTTCAGTTTTTTTTTTTTTTTGCTTGATTTTTAATTCTCTCGCAGCTTATAGTCTGCGTTGTCAATGAAACCGCGATAAAACTGTATTATTTCGATGCTCATATATAGTTAATTAATTAGTTGTTAATTAATTTGTTAAATTCGTAACTATTTTACTTACACTTTATGCTATAACAATAATAGCAAAAATTGCGTGAATGTGTGTCTAAATTTTCTCGTTTAATCTCATATCTCTCCGAGTTGTCGTAATGTAAATTTACAGCTATTACAAATATTATTGTTTATATTCGTGTAAGGTAACATTAATCATCGTGTTCGTTATCTACTAATACAAAGTTAAAAATGCGGGAAGTTGAAATTTTGCGGACTCGCCGCACCGCAGAATATATTCGTGTATATCATACGTACATGCATTTTAGAGTTCGAGTTTATCGCTCGTACTAAATTGAAATTAATAGAACATGTTATTGCTATGATTGTAAGATTCGATAATTGACGATTGTAAAAAGAATAAAATTTATTTATGAGTAAAATATCGATATAAAGGCCAGAAAAAGTAAGTTTTGTATATCTACCATGGATTTTATGTAAAAGAGATCGAAGAAATGGATTTATCATACGATTCAATTAATTATTGAAATACTAAACATAACACGTCCTCTTAATTTCAATTTTTATTCTCAAATTTCAAATGCCGATTAATAATTCGTTGAATTTTTAAGCCAATCAACGTACTTAACACGTTAATTCAACTGTTCGAATCTTCGAATTTGGGAAACAAGCGGAATGGAAATTCTTGCGCTCTTCTCATTTCCTTCACGATGGTGTCTGTTAATCGATGCCTATTAAATCATTTAAACACTATACATTACCGTCTCATCTCTTACTACATATCGAATTTTTTTTGAAATGTTCGATCGATTCAATCCTACGTTATGCTAAAGAGGTATAA